>NC_090748.1:107996820-107999320 GCF_036898095.1 Palaemon carinicauda
AAGAAAGATATTACAGTAAATATTACAGAAGATATTACAGAAGATATTATATAAGATATCACAGAAGATATTACAGAATATATTACAGAAGATATTACAGAAAATATTATAGAAGATATTACAGAAAATATTACAGAAATTACAGAAAATGTTACACAAGATATTAATAGAAGATATTACAGAAAATATTACAGAAGATATTACAGAAGTTACAGAAGATATAACAGAAGTTACAGAAGATATTACTGAAGATATTATAGAAAATATTACAGAAAATATTACATAATATATTACAGAAAATATTCCAGAAGATATTGCTTAAGATATTATAGAAGAGATTACAGAAGATATGACAGAAAATATTACAGAATTTGCAGAAGATATTACAGAAAATATTACAGAAGACATTACAGAGGATATTACAGAAGATATTACAGAAAATGTTACAGAAAATATAACAGAAAATATTACAGAAAATATTGCAGAAGATATAACAGAAAATATTACAAAAGAAATTACAGAAATATTACAGAAAATAATAGAAGATATAACAGAAAATATAACAGAACATATTACAGAATCCATTACAGCAGTGTCGTAGCCGAGCGAGTTTCGCTGTGACGAAATAAATATCTAATACTTCTGGAGACTTTTAAAAGTCTTCGAATCACCTGAACTGGTAAAAGGAGAGCGAGGAAGATTTGGAACAAACCAAATATCTCGTGCGTGAAAAATAGGTTAACGAGAAGCCTTACAAGTTGGCAATCAGCCATCTGTAAGAAGGAAAGAAGAGAGGAAAAATTTGATTTTTTTTTTTTAGAGTGGGGAGAGAGAGTTGGGTATACATAGGACTGTATACTTTGTATACTTCTCCAATCATCATCTCCCACTTCAAGCTTCATAGTCACCAGCCATGTAGGCCTGGGTCTTCTAACTCTTCTAGTGCCTTGTGGAGCCCAGATGAAAATTTGGTGAACTAATCTCTCTTCGCACTCCTCAAGATAGATTAGTTCACCGAACGTTTGCCTGGGCTACATAAGGCTCTAGAAGAGTTAGAAGACCCAGGCCTACATGACTGAGGACTGTGAAGCGTGAAGTGGGAAATAATGATTGGAGAAGTATTGATTTAAAAGCTCAAGATAGAGACGACTTTTGAAATCTAACAGAGGCCCTTTGCGTCAATAGGCGTAGGAGGAGGTGATGATGATGATGAAGACTATATGCGTATAATGAAACGTTATTCCCTCTGTGTTTATTTATTTAATTGCTTATTTATCTGTATGTTTTGAAGGTGATATGATTAAGATCGGGATTCTGGTTATTAATATTGTTATTATATAGTAGATGTATTCACTGTTAGCTTGTGAAAGGGGGAGAGCTTGATCCGTAGACTTATTTGATATATTGAAAATATTCAATGACGGATGTCTGAAAAATCTGATTATTATTATTATTATTATTATTATTATTAGCTAAACTACAACCTTAGTTGGAAAAGCAGGATGCTATAAGCCCAAGGGATTCGACGATGTAAAACGCCCATTAAGGAAAGTAAATAAGCGAAAAGATAGAATATTTTCTGAGTATACCCTCAAGCAAGAGAACTCTACGCCGAGACAGTGGAAGATCATGGTAAAGAGTCTATGGTACAACCCAAGACTAGAGAACAATGGCTTGATTTTAGAGTGTCCTACTAGAAGAGCTGCTTATAATAGCTAAAGAATCTCTTCTACCCTTAACAAGTGGGAAGTAGCCAAACAGAAAACATGGAGCTTTATTAACCTGTAAATCAGAGATACAATTATAATAGCATGTCAATTAAACATTTCTAAAATTCTTTTAAATCTTTAAAACTATCTTCTTCTTCTTCTTTGTCTGCATCTTTTCCCACTTTTATGTGGGGTCGATGTTTCTGACCATCCTTCTCCATCTACCTCTGTCCCACACTTCATCGCCGGTTAATCCCTTTGATCGAAGGTCATCCTTGATACAGTCCATCCACCTTCGCTTTGGTCTCCCTCTCCTTCTCGTTCCCTGTACTGTACCTCCATTTCCATCACTCTCCTCCCAATGTGTTCATCTCTTCTCATGACATGACCATACCACCTCAGTCTACTTTCTTGAATCTTATCTGATAGTTCTCTAAACCTTTAAAACTTTCCCTTTGGTCTCCCTCTCCTTCTCGTTCCCTGTACCTCCATTTCCATCACTCTCCACCCAATATACCGTTCATCTCTTCTCACGACATGACCATACCACCTCAGTCTACTTTCTTGAATCTTATCTGATAGATCTCTAAATCTTTAAAACTTTCCCTTTGGTCTCCCTCTCCTTCTCGTTCCCTGTACCTCCATTTCCATCACTCTCCACCCAATATACTGTTCATCTCTTCTCACGACATGACCATACCACCTCAGTCTACTTTCTTGAATCTCATCTGATAGTTCTCTAAATCTTTAAAACTTTCCCTTTGGTCTCCCTCTCCTTCTCGTTCCCTGTA
>NC_090748.1:108004320-108014320 GCF_036898095.1 Palaemon carinicauda
ACAAATAAACAAATAAACAAGCAACCAAACAAATAAATAAATAGATAAATAAATAAATAAACAAACAAACAAATAAATAAATAAATGAATGAATAAATAAATAGATAAATAAATAAACAAACAAACAAATAAATAAATAAATAAACAAACAAACAAACAAATAAATAAATAGATAAATAAATAAACAAACAAACAAATAAATAAATAAATAAATAAATAATCAAACAAACAAACAAACAAATAAATAAACAAATAAATAAAGAAACAAACAAACAAACAAATACATAAGTAAATAAATAGATAAATAAATTAATCAATAAACAAACAAATAAATATATAAACAAACTAGAATCTTGATCATGATCCTTTTTTACCTCCAAAATGATCTCCCCATCTGACAGCAAGAGATGTGCACAGCCGATTCCACGGACCAGCAGAAACCATCAGGCGACTGTGACAGTCCAGAAAGCGATTCTAGAGGCGAAGGCAAACACATAAGACAGCGACAGGACGCAGTCCAGTGCTACGACCCTCCCCTCAGGATAACGAAGGCGAATTCTACTCTGTCCTACGTGTTCCTTGAGGCTGGGAAGGAGTTGGGTAGGGGATATTTATAGTTTTTTTTATTGGCAATGATTATTACTGTTTTATACAGTTGTTGTTGTTATTATCATTATTAATTTTATTGTTATTATTATTATTATTGGCAATGATTATTTCTGTTTTATACAGTTGTTGTTGTTATTATTATTATTATTATTATTATTATTATTATTATTATTATTATTATTATTATTTATTTCCATATTTCTTTTCCTCACTGGGCTATTGTCCCTATTGGAGCCCTCGGGCTTATAGCGTTCCTACTTTTATGACTAGGGTTGTAGCTAAGCCAGTAGTAGTAGTAGTAGTAGTAGTAGTAGTAGTAGTATTACAATAATAATAATAATTATAATAATAATAATAATAATGATAATAATAATAATTATTATTTTTATTATTATTATTATTATTATTATCATTATTATTTATTTATCTATTTATTTATTTATTTCCATATTTGATTTCCTCACTGGACTATTTTCCCTGTGGGAGCCCTTAGGCTTATAGCACCCTGCTTTTCCAACTAAAGTTGTAGTTTAGCTAATAATAATAATAATAATAATAATAATAATAATAATAGTAATAATTTATTTCCATAGTTTCCTTTTCTCACTAGGCTATTTTTTTCCTATTAGAGCCTTTGGTCTTACAGCATCCTGCTTTTCCGACTAGGGATGTAGCTAAACCAGTAGTAGTAGTAGTAGTAGTAGTAGTAGTAATAGTAGTAGTAGTAATATAATTACAATAATAATAATAATAACAATAAAAATAATAATAATAATAATAATAATAATAATAATAATAATAATTATTATTATTATTATTATTATTATTATTATCATCATCATTATTATTATTATTATTATTATTATTATTATTATTATTATTGTAATTATATTACTACTACTACTACTACTACTACTACTACTACTACTACTACTGGTTTAGCTACAACCCTAGTCAGAAAAGTAGGAGGCTATAAGCCCGAGGGCTCCAATAGGGATAATAGCCCAGTGAGGAAAGGAAATGTGAAAATAATAATAATAATAATAATAATAATAATAATAATAATAATAATAATAATAATAACACTTAACGTTGATCCAAAGGTTTACCAGTTGGAAGTCTCAATGATGACATAGACTACGGGCTGATGGCTGCTGAAACGAATGTATACCGTGGGAACCGCTGGAGTTCCGTCAAGGGCTACCTCAGGCCTGCAATGGGCCGACCGAATCTTCACGTGCTTCTCAATGCTCACACTTCGAAGGTACGTAGGCCTAGATCTTCAAAAGTTCGAAAAAGTTCAAAATTGCAGCAATTGTTTTTATATTGAAGAGGCTGATATAAGTCTTTTTTTATGGGTAGTAGGTTGGCCAATGCACCAGCCACCCGTTGAGATACCACCGCTAGAGAGTTATGTGGTCCTTGTGTGTGTGTGCGTGTGTGTGTGTGTAGATTGCCTTACCTTATGTAAGACACGGGCTCTTGCCACTGGGCAGCCCGTAAAACCGTGTGGTCCTTTAACTCACCAGACAGTACTATATTGGATCCTTCTCTCTGGTTACGGTTCACTTTCCCTTTGCCTACACATACACTGAATAGTCTGGCCTATTCTTTACAAATTCTCCTCTGTCCTCATACACCTGACAACACTGAGATTACCAAACAATTCTTCTTCACCCAAGGGGTTAACTGCTTCACTGTAATTGTTCAGTGGTTACTTTCCTCTTGGTAAGGGTAGAAGAGACTCTTTAGCTATGGTAAGCAGCTCTTCTAGGAGAAGGACACTCCAAAATCAAACCATTGTTCTCTAGTCTTGGGTAGTGCTATAGCTTCTGTACCATGGCCTTCCACTGTCTTGAGTTAGAGTTCTCTTGCTTGAGGGTACACTCGTGCACATTATTCTACCTTATTTCTCTACCTCTTGTTTTGTTAAGGTTTTTTATAGTTTATGTAGGAGGTATTTATTTTAATGTTATTGTTTTTAATATTTTATTTTTCCCTGTTTCCTTTCCTCAATGGGCTATTTTTCCCTGTTGGAGCCCCTGGGCTTATAGCATTTTGCTTTTCCAACTAGGGTTTTAGCTTAGCTAATAATAATAATAATAATAATAATAATAATAATTATAATAAAAAATTCAAATTTGCAGAAAATGTTTTTATATTGAACAGGCTGACATAAATCTTTTTATAGTTTATTTACGAAATATGTTTTAATGTTGTCAGTGTTTTTTAAAATGTTTTATTTCAATTGTTCATTATTTCTCATATCATTATTTATTTCATTATTTCCTTTCGACATATTAATTAGCTGCCTTTTTTTCAATCTTCTATATCTAACTATTCTTTGGCCATTTCCATCTATCTTTAATGCCTTAACTCCATTTTCTATGCCATTACATGGTTGTTAAGTCGAATCCCGTTTTCTATTGCCCCTCATGCTTACCCAGACTATTCTTTGGCCATTACCATCTATCTTTGATGCCTTAACTCCGTTTTCTATGCCACTACACAGTTGTTATCCCGAATCCCGTTTTCTATTGCTTCTCATGCTTACCCAGACTATTCTTTGGCCATTACCACCTATCTCTAATGCCTTAACTCCGTTTTCTATGCACTTACACAGCTGTCTTCTCGAACCCCGTTTTCCATTGCCTCTCATGCTCACCCAGAGTATTCTTCGGCCATTTCCATCTATCTTTAATGCCTTAACTCCGTTTTCTATGCCATTTCATAGCTGTCTTCTCTAACCCCGTTTTCTATCGCCTCTCAAGATTACCCAGACTATTCTTTGGCCATTACCATCTATCTTTAATGCCTTAACTCTGTTTTCTATGCCACTACACAGTTGTTATCCCGAATCCCGTTTTCTATTGCCTCTCATGCTTAACCAGACTATTCTTTGGCCATTACCATATATCTTTAATGCCTTAACTCCGTTTTCTATGCCATTACATAGTTGTCTTCTTGAATCCCGTTTTCCATTGCCACTCATGCTTACCCAGACTTCTCTTTGGCCATTACCATCTATCTTTAATGCCTTAACTCTGTTTTCTATGCCACTACACAGTTGTTATCCCGAATCCCGTTTTCTATTGCCTCTCATGCTTAACCAGACTATTCTTTGGCCATTATCATATATCTTTAATGCCTTAACTCCGTTTTCTATGCCATTACATAGTTGTCTTCTTGAATCCCGTTTTCCATTGCCACTCATGCTTACCCAGACTTCTCTTTGGCCATTACCATCTATCTTTAATGCCTTAACTCTGTTTTCTATGCCACTACACAGTTGTTATCCCGAATCCCGTTTTCTATTGCCTCTCATGCTTAACCAGACTATTCTTTGGCCATTACCATATATATTTAATGCCTTAACTCCGTTTTCTATGCCATTCCACAGTTGTCTTCTCGAATCCCGTTTTCTATCGCCTCTCATGCTTACCCAGACTATCTTATTTTCAGGTCATTTGGGAAGGAAAGCGCGCAGTAGGAGTCGAGTACTTGATGTACGACGTTCCTCATACAGTGTACGCACGCGCAGAGGTCATACTGTCGGCTGGAGCTATCAGCACACCTTCAATACTTATGCATTCTGGCATTGGCAATCCTGAAATTCTTAACTATTTTGACGTAAGTATTACCAGCTTCAATCTGTTAATATAAGTTATGTCCTATATATTCTTTTTTTTTCGAACAGAAAACGGGATTTTTATCATTTGTAAAGTTTTGTAGAAATTTGGGTATTTATCATTGTAAATTTTTCGTTTCGAAATATGTACGAAAAATATATAGATATTGCTAAAATTAGATTTATTCCCACTTTTATGTTTCGTTTTTTTTAACATAACTATCATCATCATCATCATCACCATCGTCATCATCATCATCATTATCATCGTCTCCTCCTACGCCTATTGACGCAAAGTCCTCAGCCATGTAGGCCTGGGTCTTCTAACTCTTCTAGTACCTTGTGGAGCCCAGTTAAATGTTTAGTGAACTAATCTCTATAATATAGAAAAATCAAGTTATTTATTTACTTAGTTTTTTAAACATCCACAACTATAGTCAATTCTTTTTAGTGAGGCAGATTTGCACCGACTCGCAGCGCTGCCCTTTTAGCTCGGAAAAGTTTCCTGCTATATGATTGGTTAGAATTATCTTGTCCAACCAATCAGCGCTCAGGAAACTTTTCCGAGCTAAAAGGACACCCCCTGCGAGTCGGTGCAAATCTGCCACGCTAAAAAAAATTGACTATAGACTTTCCTTCTCTGTCCTCCTCCAGATTCCTGTCGTCAAATATAGCAGGAAACTTTTCCGAGCTAAAAGGGCACCCCTGCGAGTCTGCGCAAATCTGCCACCCTAAAAAAATTGACTATAGACTTTCCTTCTCTGTCCTCCTCCAGATTCCTGTCGTCATTTGCACCGACTCGCAGCGTTGCCCTTTTAGCTCGGAAAAGTTTCCTGCTATATAATTGGATAGAATTATCTAATCAATCAGCGATCAGGAAACTTTTCCGAGCTAAAAGGACACCCCCTGCGAGTCGGTGCAAATCTGCCACGCTAAAAAAAATTGACTATAGACTTTCCTTCTCTGTCCTCCTCCAGATTCCTGTCGTCAAATATAGCAGGAAACTTTTCCGAGCTAAAAGGGCACCCCTGCGAGTCTGCGCAAATCTGCCACCCTAAAAGAATTGACTATAGACTTTCCTTCTCTGTCCTCCTCCAGATTCCTGTCGTCATTTGCACCGACTCGCAGCGTTGCCCTTTTAGCTCGGAAAAGTTTCCTGCTATATAATTGGATAGAATTATCTAATCAATCAGCGATCAGGAAACTTTTCCGAGCTAAAATGGCACCGCCTGCGAGTTGGTGCAAATCTGCCACACTAAAAAAAAAATGACTATAGACTTTCCTTCTCTGTCCTCCAGATTCCTGTCGTCAAATCGTCATATAGCAGGAAACCTTGCCGAGCTAAAAGGGCACCCCCCTGCGAGTCGGTGCAAATCTGCCACGCTAAAAAAAATTGACTATAGACTTTCCTTCTCTGTCCTCCTTCAGATTCCTGTCGTCAAATATAGCAGGAAACTTTTCCGAGCTAAAAGGGCACCCCCTGCGAGTCGGTGCAAATCTGCCTCATTAAAAAAAATTGACTATAGACTTTCCTTCTCTGTCCTCCTCCAGATTCCTGTCGTCAAATCCTCATATAGCAGGAAACCTTTCCGAGCTAAAAGGGCACCCCTGCGAGTCTGCGCAAATCTGCCACGCTAAAAAAAATTGACTATAGACTTTCCTTCTCTGTCCTCCTCCAGATTCCTGTCGTCAAATATAGCAGGAAACTTTTCCGAGCTAAAAGGGCACCCCCTGCGAGTCGGTGCAAATCTGCCTCATTAAAAAAAATTGACTATAGACTTTCCTTCTCTGTCCTCCTCCAGATTCCTGTCGTCAAATCCTCATATATCAGGAAACCTTTCCGAGCTAAAAGGGCACCCCTGCGAGTCTGCGCAAATCTGCCACGCTAAAAAAAATTGACTATAGACTTTCCTTCTCTGTCCTCCAGATAGAATTATCTTGTCCAACCAATCAGCGATCAGGAAACTTTTCCGAGCTAAATGGGCACCCCTTGCGAGTCGGTGCAAATCTGTCTAACCAGTCATATAGCAGGAAACTTTTCCGAGCTAAAAGGGCACCCCCTGCAAGTAGGTGCAAATCTGCCACGCTAAAAAAAATGACTATAGACATTCCTTCTCTGTCCTCCTCCAGATTCCTGTCGTCAAATCCCTACGAGGTGTCGGTGCCAACTTGCAAGACCATCTCAACATTCCACTTTACGTAGACATCAAGGCACCCATTTCCATCACTCAGAATAAACTCCAGACTATCCCTACTTTCTGGAATTACTTAGTTCATGGCAAAGGTATGGTGTGATCTTTTCAATTTCGAAGTTATTCCTTTCTACTTCCAAGCGTTTTAAGATTATGCTATTCAGGGGAAAGGTGGAAGTTTCTGAAAATTAGTTGATGTGTTTGTTGATAAACTTTTTCTTTCTTCTTCTTCTTCTTCTTCTTCTTCTTCTATTCAGGGAAAAGGTGGAAGTTTCTGCAAATTAGTTGATGTGTTTGTTGATAAACTTTTTCTTTCTTCTTCTTCTTCTTCTTCTTCTTCTTCTTCTTCTTGTTATTATCTTCTTCTTCGTATTGCTATTATTTTCTTCTTCTTCCTCTTCTTCTTCTTCTTCTTCTTCTATTAAGGGAAAAGGTGGAAGTTTCTGCAAATTGATTGATGTGTTTGTTGATAAACTTCTTCTTTTTCTTCTTCTTGTTATTAATCTCTTCTTCTTCGTCTTGTTATTATGAATTGGTTGTTGTTCTTGATATTCTTTCTTCTTCTTCATCTTCTTCTTCTTCTTGTTATTATTCTCTTCTTTTTCTTCTTCTTCTTCTTGTTATTATTCTCTTCTTCTTCTTCTTCATCATCTTCTTCTTCTTCTTCTTCTTCTTCTTCTTCTATTCAGGGAAAAGGTGGAAGTTTCTGCAAATTGATTGATGTGTTTGTTGATAAACTTATTATTATTATTATTATTATTATTATTATTATTATTATTATTATTATTATTATTATTATTATTATTATTCTCTTCTTCTTCTTCTTCTTCTTGTTATTATGAATTGGTTGTTGTTCTTGATATTCTTTCTTTCTTCTTCTTCTTCTTCTTCTTTTTAATTTATTTCCCCAATTGCCTTACGCCCTTCTCCTCCCTCCCAAATCTTTATAGAATGACACAAAATAGTACTTCAAATCTTTATAGAATGACATACGAGAAACATTTTTTCTAATCTCTCTAGAATAACATGCGAATGCTATTACCAAAGAACACTAAAAGAATTCTGTCAAAATTACTTCAAATCTATATAGAATGACACACAAGAAAAAAATAATTCAAATCTTTATATAATGACATACGAAAAACATTACTTCTAATCTCTATACATGCAAGAAACGTTACCTCTAATCTCTATACAGTAACATGCAAGAAACATTACTTCTAATCTCTATACATGCAAAAAACATTACTTCTAATCTCTATACATGTAAGAAACATTACTTCTAATCTCTATACATGCAAGAAACATTACTTCTAATCTCTATACATGCAAGAAACGTTACTTCTAATCTCTATAGAATAACATGAATAATATGCGAGAAACATCACTTAAAACCTGACCGCTAAACACCAAAGAACACTAAAAGAAAGCGCTCTACCTCATGTAATCTCTAACGCCCTTCTCCTCCTTCTCCCGCCCGCAGGTGACCTAGCTGGGGCAGCCATCGAGGGCGTGGGCAACATGCCCATAAAGAAGAACCTACCGGAAGTGGGCATCATACTTTTTAACCTCGGGAGCGTTGATAAACAACTCTATTCCGGCATCTCCAATATGAAGTTGGATGTGAGTTTTTTATTATTATTATTTATATGAATGTGTTGAGGTGGTTTGGCCATGTTGAGAGAATGGAAAATGGCTGTCTGCTAAAGAAGGTGATGAATGCAAGAGTTGATGGGAGAAGTACAAGAGGAAGGCCAAGGTTTGGGTGGTTGGATGGTGTGAAGGAAGCTCTGGGTGATAGGAGGATAGATGTGAGAGAGGCAAGAGAGCGTGCTAGAAATAGGAATGAATGGCGAGCGATTGTGACGCAGTTCCGGTAGGCCCTGCTGCTTCCTCCGGTGCCTTAGATGATCGCGGAGGTAGCAGCAGTAGGGGATTCAGCATTATGAAGCTTCATCTGTGGTGGATAATGTGGGAGGTTGGGCTGTGGCACCCTAGCAGTACCAGCTAAACTCGGTTGAGTCCCTTGTTAGGCTGGAGGAACGTAGAGAGTAGAGGTCCCCTTTTTTGTTTTTGTTTCATTTGTTGATGTCGGCTACCCCCCAAAATTGGGGGAAGTGCCTTTGGTATATGTATGTATAAGTAACGAATCTCTTTGATTAATAGTGTTGTGGTGGCTGATGTGGTAACGTCCCTGACTGGTGAACGCTCAAACTCGTTAGTTCATTTGTTCGCTGCTATCTCACTATCATTGTGAGGGTAGAAGAGACTCTTTAGCTTTAGTAAGCAACTCTTCTAGGAGAAGAACGCTCCAAAATCAAACCATTGTTCTCTAGTCTTGGGTAGTGCCATAGCCTCTGTACCATGGTCTTCCATTGTCTTGGGGTAGAGTGCTCTTGCTTGAGGGTACACTCGGGCACACTATTCTTTCTTATTTCTCTTTCTCTTGTTTTGTTAAAGTTTTTTTATAGTTTATATAAGAAATATTTATTTCAATGTTACTGTTCTTAAAATATTTTATGTTTTCCTTGTTTCCTTTCCTCACTGGGCTATTTTCCCTATTAGAGCCCTTGGGCTTATAGTATCCTGCTTTTCCAACTAGGGAAATAATAATAATAATAATAATAACAATAGGGTTGTGGTGGCCGATGTGGTAACGTCCCTGACTGGTGAACGCCAGACTGGGGTTCGAATTCCGGTCAAACTCGTTAGTTTCTTTAGTCGCTGCTATCTCACTACCCTTGTGAACTAATAATAATAATAAAATGTTGAATTTTAGCATAAAATTACTATTGGTAGAAAAACAAACGGTGTCTTATTTTTATCTCAATTGAGTCTTCAATCTACCTAAATATGTGACTATAGTCCATTTCTTTTAGCGAGTCATATTTGCACCGACTCGCAGCGGTGCCCTTTTAGCTCGGAAAAGTTTCCTGGTCGCTGATTGGTTAGAATTATCTTGTCCAACCAATCAGCGATCAGGAAACTTTTCCGAGCTAAAAGGGCACCGCTGTGAGTCGGTGCAAATCTGCCTCGCTAAAAGAAATTGACTATAGTTAGATCTTCCGTCAAAGTAATGTTAGTCATTTGATTATATACAACGCAAGGGTTTAAAAAGAGTTCAGTATAAAGCAATACTTTATTTTTCAAAGTTTTACATTATACATAGCACAGTAAACAGAGATTACAGAGAATTGTTTATCTTGATAAAAGGAAGTTTAGTGTTTAAAACATATTGAATCCGTTTCCGTAAGTCATTTCATTACATGAAAGGAGTAATTTCATTGTTTTAATTGTAGTTCTGAATTTCTTTACAATGTCATCACTATGTAAATATCAGTAAAAAACTAAGAAATTAAAATCCCTCAACCAGAAATCCCAAAGAAGACTATATAGGCCTAGGCTTCTTAACACATTATTAAAGCAGTTTCAATTATCTCATTACATTACAGGAGTAATTTAATCATTTTGATTGCAGCTTTAATATCTTTATAATGTCATCACGATGAAAATATCAGTTTAAACCAAGAAGTTAACACCTCTCAACCAGAAATCCCGAGGAAGAAGTGTA
>NC_090748.1:108024320-108091820 GCF_036898095.1 Palaemon carinicauda
TTCATTATCATTATTATTGTTATTATTATTATTATTATTATTATTATTATTATTAATCTTAGGTGGAAATGCAGGATGCTCTAAGCCCAAGGGCTCCAACATGAAAAAATAGCCCAATGAGGAAAGAAATAAGGAAATAACTGAATAATTGAACTACAAGAGAAGTAATGAACAGATAAAATAACTCATTTTAAGAACATATATAATATCAAAATATATCTTTCGTAAACAATTTATAAAAAAGAGACTCATGTCAGCCTGTCCAACATAAAAAAGAAAAATTCACATACAGTTGGACACAGAAATTACTGGCACCCCTCATTCTGAGAAACTGCACCTTGTAACACCCTTGCTGAGCGAAGAGTCTCTGTGTATAGCCCTGCTAGCTACTGATGCCACTTTAGATTTAAGGTGTAAAGGCTGCTCATGAATGACAGAGGCAAGGGACAACGCCATTGCCATATCAAGCAGGACAATGCCCTAGAGACTGGCCATATGTACATATGATCAGCGCCTAAGCCCCCGCTCTACCCAAGCTAGGACCAAGGGGGGCCAGGCAATGGTGCTGATGATTCGGCAGCTAGACCTATAAACTCCCCAAAACCCACCATCTTTAGCTCAAAAGGATGGTGAGGCTGCAGCGACCAAAGGAACTAACGAGTTTGAGCAGGACTCGAACCCCACTCGGGTGATCAAAAGTCAGGGACGTTACCACATTGGCCACCACAACCCTACATTTGCTATTTGCTTACACGCTGCGCAGTAAGAGTATAACAGCGGTGCACTTGTCCGGGGCGATCTGGGCCAGAAATTCTTGCATCCAACTGTACTTTTTAATTTTAATTTAACTTTTTTTTTATTTCTTCTCAAATTCCCGTACCTTTAATTTACCTTTTTCATTTTTTTTTCTCCATTCCTGCACCTTTGATTTACCTTTTTTCATTATTTCTTATCTATTCCTGTACCTTCAATCTACCTTTTTCATTATTTCTTATCTATTCCTGTACCTTTAATCTACCTTTTTCATTATTTCTTATCTATTCCTGTACCTTTCATCTACCTTTTTCATTATTTCTTTATTCCTGTACCTTTGATCTACCTTTTTCATTACTTTTTTATTTCTGTACCTTTGATCTACCATTTTTTCATTATTTTTTATTTATTCCTGTACCTTTGATCTACCTTTTTCATTACTTTTTTATTTCTGTACCTTTGATCTACCATTTTTTCATTATTTTTTATTTATTCCTGTACCTTTAATCTACCTTTTTCATTATTTCTTATCTATTCCTGTACCTTTAATCTACCTTTTTCATTATTCCTTATCTATTCCTGTACCTTTGATCTACCTTTTTCATTATTTCTTTATTCCTGTACCTTTACCCTTTAATTCGCTTTCACCGTTATCTCTTCTCCGATTCCAGTACTTCGAGACTCAGTTCCCGCATATGGACAACAAGAGCTCGGAGGGTTTCATCTTCCTGACCTCCTGCCTGCATCCAAAGAGTCGTGGATTCGTAAGATTAGTCTCGAGTGATCCCAAACATCCGCCGTCCATTGATCCTAACTACCTCGATCATCCTTATGATGTCAACTGTATGAGAGATGGTGAGTGGCTTCGTTATTATTATTATTATTATTATTATTATTATTACTTGCTAAGCTACAACCCTAGTTGGAAAAGCACAATGCTACAAGCCCAAAGGGTCCCAACATATATTTTCCAATGCTTTAAGCTATGCTTTTCGTGTGTTATTATTTCATGAGTTATTTGTTAAGTGAGGGAAGAAAAGTCTAATTTTAATACTACATTGCTTTGATAGTTATCAAACAAACCAAAGAGATAGGTCAAACAGTTCATCACTTAAACTAACATCCTTCAATGCATTTTTGCCAAAAGCCTTCAAGTTCGCCATGCGACTCGTGCGAACGAAAGCCTTCAAGGGAATCGGTGCTTCCATGCACTTGCCGAAGTATAACGAATGCACGATCAAGGGAGGAATGGACGAAGATGACGACACCATCTCGCTGTACAACGAATACGTGTCCTGTATTGTACGTATGGCAGCCATCACTGGGTACCATCCCTTGGGAACGGCGAGAATCGGCCGGAGAGATGATTTGATGGCAGTGGTTGATCCCGAGTTGAAGTAAGAGACATTTTAATAGTTCCTTTAATCGTTTTGAAATATATACTGTGTTACTTAGCTTCCTTTCTTCTTACTTATATTAATCTATAAAGACAACACTTCATTGTCCTCTCTATACTGCTGAATATTTAGAATTCAAATTGGTATGCAGATATACTTCTTCCGTTCTCTCCTCATGAACAGACCAAAATACATTAATCTTCCATTTCTTTCACGCTTATCCTTTTTTCCCATATATAAAACTCTCATGATTTAGAAATAAATGATTTAGTCATGATTTTAGATATTCTCAAAAAGATGTAGGCTACATAACTCTCATGAAAAAAGTATAGCCATTTACGACAACTTTCATACACTATTCAAAATCTTTATCTACTGAGATTCTTTTGAATATTGGTGTTATATTTTTTTTACGACACTAAATAATACAAAACAGCCTTTGTAGTCGTTTGCTAATCTTATGAAAGTTAACATTTCTGGCCAGGTGGACTGGTCTGATTATACTGCCTTTCGTGACAATAAAACTAATTCATAAAGAAAATTTTGACATCATATCTCTGCTGGTCTTGCATCTTTTATTACCTCCACCAACGAAGTTGGAAGGAGGTTATGTTTACCCCGTGTTTGTGTGTTTGTGAACAGCTTCCTAACCACAATTTTAATCGTAGAGTGGTGAAACTTGCAGGGATTAACTATTATGTAAAAAGCTGGAAATTATTACATTTTGGAAGGTCAAAGTAAAAAATCATGGTCACAGTGAAGCAAAATGTCCAATTCACGTAATCAGCCATAAGTTTGGACATCATTGTCACAGAGACTTCAAACTTGGTTCATATTTGAGTGCATGAAAATCCACGCCAATTATTACATGTTAAGGTCAAAGGTCAAGGTCAAAGTCGAGCAAAAAAATTAGAGAAATAAGTTGTCGCGGTGGAGGTGAGCGCTCTACTGAGTACCCTTCTACTGTAGTTACTTGTGAGTTTACTGACTTCCTCGTTTCATTTCAGTGTTCATGGAGTTTCCAGACTAAGGGTCGCTGATGCTTCCGCCATGCCCACACAAATCTCTGGTACGCCAAACTCGGCCATAATTGTACTGGCTGAGAAGGCGGCGCATATGATCAAGGTGAGTTCCTGTAACAACACCCTTCATTTAACTAAGCTAATTACAGAAATATTGCTAATGCAATGACATTCAAGTAATCAAATCAAAAGAACTTGTAATTGTATCAATACTAAAACTAGCCTCCTAGCTAGTACAGTGGTAACGCGTTTGCCTAGCATTCGCATGGCAGCAGATCGATCCCCGCCTGGGATCTAGCGTTTAAGCTGTTTACTGGGGAGGCCACTGCTGTGGTTGGGCACCACAGTGGGGTGTTGGGCTTGCTCGGCTAACGTTCTGGTGAGTATCTATTCTGATGAAACAGGAACTGAAACTAGACAGCTGTAATCTATAATATTGAAAAGTTTTGCTGTAACTGGACATCAAGAAAACATATAATACTTTCTTATGCTCCATCTAATACTTCATCATCATCATCATCATCATTTCAGCCTTCAAAAGTCCTTTGTTGGATGTAGGCCTTCCCCAGGTTTCTCTACAGACTTCTATCGCAAGCTATTCTGTGCCACTGTTGCTTATGTTGGTCTAAGTCATCTCGCCAGCGGGTTTTTTGTCTTCCTCGGTTTCTTGTGTATCCTATGGGTGTCCAGAAGGCTGTTCGTGATGTCCATCGGTTGTCTGTCATCCTGGCAATGTGCCCTGCCCAGTTCCATTTGAGCTTGCTAATGGTTTCAAGGATGTCCATTACTTTAGTTTTTTGACGTATCCATTTAGCTGTTTTTCTATCCTTCCATGTTAGATTTAGCATAATTCTCTCATGTGCCCTCTGCATTGTTCGTAATTTAAGGGAAAGCTTTTTTGTTAGATTCATCTAATACTTAAGTGTTTCTTAATTATAAACTTGAAAAAAACCACTAATGACAAATAGCTAATGGCTCATAATCTGTAATTAATCATGGTGAGATACCTAATTTGGAATGATGATAAACAATACTAGGAATAATACATAGTTTGAAAATCATGATTATTGTTATCATTGATACTAGCCAAATTACAACCTTGGTTTGAAAAGTAGAATGCTATAAGCCCAAGGGCTCCAAAATGGAAAGTAGCCCGGAGAAGAAATGAAATAAGGGAATAGCAAATAATCTATATATATATATATATATATATATATATATATATATATATATATATATATATATATATATATATATATATATATACTGTATATATATATATATATATATATATATATATATATATATATATTTATGTGTGTGTGTGTGTGTGTGTAAGTAATGGATAAAATATAATAAATATCTTAATCTCAGTAACGGATTTAAAATAGATAAGTCTTGTATATAAATTGTAAATTGAGACTTATAAACTCACTTAACAAAAAAGTATTTACAAATGGTTTGAACTTGTGAAGTTCACGGAAAAGTAGCTTAGAGAAAAAAAAATGAAATAAGGAAATAGCTAATAAACTATATATAAGTAATTTGTAAAATATTTTATATATTTTGATCTCAGTAACAGCTTTAAAATAGATAAGTCTCATATATAAAATATAAAGCGAGACACATCACATAATCCTACTCAAAGACTTCCGCGGAATGAACAGAAGGAATAGAGAAAAGAAAAGAATATATTTATCAAATGTGGAAAAAAAAAGAGAGAAGAAAATAAAAGAATTAGAATAAAGAAGAAAACCAAGGAGGTGCCGATGGAAAGGAGAATCCCTCCGCCCAACAACAACAACAACAACAGAATTATAGAAAAAATAGAAGAAACTATAGAAGAAAAAAAGAAAATAATGAAAAAATTAAGATTTATTAAAGGAAATGGCCCTCTGCCTTATATCAGAGAAATGTATCTGGATAAGGCATCCCTTGTGATGAAAGCAAGATTAAATATGTTCAACTTAAAAGCAAATTTCAGGGGAAAATATGATGACAATTTGTGTGATTTATGCAAAGAGGAAGAAGACACCACCGAACATTTCTTTTTATGCCCAAAGTTAGAACAGCTAAAGAATGTAGAAATAAGTTTAGGTATGCTGAAAAATCCTAGCAGAGATCTGGCTGCATTTATAGATAGGGCAATGAATATAAAAGAAGAGTTTAGGAAGCCCAAACTGATTACCACAACAGGTTGCCAAAACTGATGATAGCAAGGTGTTATCCTATCCAATTTCAAAGTAGAAGGGAATAAAAGTAAAGATTAAGAACCTCATTATGATATTAATTTATTTAAGGCACAGATGATATAAACTTAATAACAATAATAAGAATAAGCTTAGAAGCTTTGCACCTATCTATAAAGAGATAGAGTGCCAGGAACCAGGAACCAGGGAACAACAGCCTACGTATTATCATTCAATCGCTATTAGTCTTTCTTAAATGGCTTATTATCATCTTCCTTACAGGAGACTTGGAACGACAAAGAGCTATTATCCCAGCAACGAATATGCACCACCTCAGACACATGCGAAGAAGAGATTCTGGGGAGTTTGCCAGGCTCGGCTGCAACTCCCTCTAGACAAGTCAACCTCGGTGTTACCCTCACACTTTTAGTGCTAATTCTCACAGCCTCATGCAAAGTCTAATTTTATCTCAAATTTAAGACAGTTTCAGGGATAAACCTTCATTTATATTAGGTACAGAATAAATAAAAAATGTTAAATATACACATGTATGTCACTTAAAGAAATGTAAAACTGTGTATTAAGTAATTACTTTTGTTATTGTATATTTAAATTGTTTGTACCCTTAAGTTACTTCTAAACCATAGAACTTTTTAGATTGATATACAATGTAATAAATGATAAACTGAAATTGTCGATATCCTCTTGTTTGGTGGTCCAATAAGTTTATGAATCTTATGGGTTTATTTTTTTTTATTTAGGTTTGGAAAAACAAAATTTAAGTCTAAAAAACTAAAAAAACTGGAGTAAGCTAAGTAGGCCTACAAACAGCGCAACTGAAATGCATTTCTATTTTGACTTTGCATTAAATAATCTTTTCTATATAATAAAAAACAAGTGTTTGACACACACACACACACACACACACACACACACAGACACACACACACACACACACACACATATATATATATATATATATATATATATATATATATATATATACTTATATATATATATATATATATATATATATATATATATATATATATATATATATATATATATATATATATATATAATCTTTCCAGTCACAATTAACTCTCTCCGTCCCTCGGGTGTAGGGAGAGAGAGAGTAGTCATACCCTGGTGAGAGGATGCTACGTTCGTGTGGATATCTATCTAGAAGTAAAGTATAGAGGAGATTTAGTAATGTAATTAAAAAAAAATGGCTTACCTGATAAAAATGTGTATTTTTAAATTTACCTTAAGTAACTATTCACTTTCGCATTTTTCCCTTAAAATTATATAACAAATGCCATAAATATGGCTGTTAATAATACAATATTAATTATTTACTTAACACAAATAAGTATAAAATAATGAATAGATTATGTTATTTTTCATTAGGCTCGTGGTCAAATTCAAATATTTTAGTTACTTATCCCCTCATTGTTTACATAACATACCAAGTCTGGAAACGTCACCTCTTAAAGCAGTTACCTGTGAGTTTATTATTATTTTAACCTTTTTGTGTCTTTGATTTTCGTACTAGACAGTTTTTTCTACAATTATTTCATGTTTTAAAGTTAAAACTATTAAAATGGTAGGTCTCTTCTAAAGTTAAAACTAGTAATAGTAGACCTGTTACGTTCACAGAGGATGTCTGGATGCATTTAACTACTATAACAGCTAATATTTTGGCAGTTTTTTTTATTACATTTATATTGTTTGGTAATATTTTGGCAGTTTTTTTATTAGATTTATATTGTTTGGCTGTACCCAAAGGTGAGTACTTTCGATAAATATATGATAGTTTAATTTCTATCCATATATTTTATTACTCGTTATCTTGTTTTAATAATTTCTAGCCTTTGTAGTTTAATTTCTATCCATATATTTTTATTACTCGTTATCTTCTGTTTTAATAATTTCTGACCTTGGTAGTTTAATTTCTATCCATATATTTTTATTACTCGTCATCTTCTGTTTTTAATAATGTCTGGTATTGTATATTAGGGCAAACCACTTGTTTATGAGTTTTCCTCCCCCATATAAGATAAACAATTATGGTGGATCCTAGTAGAAAACCAGGGTTTTTGGGTGGGGAAACAAAAAAATTAATGATTTGCAAAAATATTAATGGGCAGAAATGCATGATAAATGTAAGGTAACCAGTTGGAAAAATATATCGTTCGTGTAAGTGGTGGAAGTTAAAGTTTTACTACTTGTTAATACATAGAATCTTCCTAAACGGGTTTGCTCCCCCTGGGACTTTTCATACGCAATTAAACATTATCTCATTACTCCTCTGTTCTGGCATTAGGTTCATTGATGTGCTGCGCACGCCGTCCACGTAGGTCACTATTAAAGTATCATAATCGTATGATTTATATCACATCCTTCAAATTGTCTTTCCTTCATCGTGGCTCGCTTTTCTCGCTATTAAACATTATTTCATTATTCATCTGTCCTGGTAAGTATTACATGGATGTGCTGAGCACGGCTTTTGCGTGGGCCCCTGTTAAAGTATCATAATTACCTATAATTTATATATGCCCTGTAAAATGGTCTTTGTTCCGTCCTAGCTTGCTTCGCTTACAAATAAGTAATATCTTATTGTTCCTCTGTTCTGGCAATCACTACATGGATGTATTGTGCACACCAGTATCAAAATGGCCGATAATTTATATCATGTCTTTACTTTTCCGTGGGTTGCGTCACTCGCAATTACTGTAAACATCATCTCATTCCTCTCTGCTCTGGCAATCGATAGATGGATAAGCTGTGCATGCCAATCATGTTACTCATTATTTTGGTGATATTTTTCATTTCCAGATGAGCAACAATAACTATAGTCAATTCTTTTTAGTGAGGCAGTTTTGCATCGACTCACAGAGGCGCCCTTTTAGCTTGGAAAAGTTTCCTGATCGCTGATTGGTTAGACAAAATAATTCTAACCGATCAGCTAGCAGGAAACTTTTCCGAGCTAGAAGGGCACCGCTGCGAGTCAGTGCAAATACGCCTCATTAAAAAAAATTGAGTATGGTATTATCAACTGCAAAAATGTTTTAATCCTCAAAGAGGGGCTTACAAATAAATTGCCTCTATACATTTCTATTGTCAACCAGTACTTCTCTTCTTATCCAACTATGTTATAGTTTGCAAAATTTTAATTTAATAGATTCCATGATCAATTCATTCAGTATTTTCCTGCCTCTGTAATTTTTGTTGCTTTCCCACCAATACTGTACTGTCACAAGTACAGTGCAGTATTACATTCTCATTCTTGTCATTCATTTATTTACTTCCTCTTCTGCTACCATCTCTGTCTTTAAATATTAAAAGCCATATTGAAGTATAGTAAAAGGCCTTTGTTTTTATTGGAAACTATTTAGACTTTCATTAGTCATATAAATCATGTAATATACTACACCATAGAATAATACTTATATAGTACTGTAAAAAAATTGTAAGCTAACTACTCATCATATTCTCTAAGGAGTTAAGTGGAACTTTATATTGAGGGTATTACAGAAGACTTGTACCATATTTGTGTACTTATAAAGTTGATAACTGACTAATATTGATAAATTAGTCATTCCTTCCCCTTAATATCATTCATATATTCATATCTATATGGCTTTAAAATAATGTACACCAAATCATGTAATTTTCAATATTAAACTTAGCCGGTGATCATATAAGCTGTCAGCTCTGCTGCCCGACAGAAAAACCTAAGGACAAAATACGCCAGCGATCGCTATACAGGTGGGGGTGTACATCAACAGCGCCATCTGTCGAGCAGGTACTCAAGTACTCCATGTAAACACAGAACCAATTTTCTCTCTGTCGTGCCACCGGCAAGACCTACTAAATACGCTGTTGCTTACTGGATTGATTTTCACAGATTTTGGTGAAGTACTCATTTCTAGTTATTAGCTTTCGCTTTGCAGAGGTTATCTTCAATACTTCCTTGCTTTCTTTGATTGAATTTTGGATTATTTGTTGACGACTTGGATAGATTTTGAATACCCCTTTGACTAATTCAAGATGGCTGACCCTTCTCAAGTCCCTAAATACAGGAAGTGTAGTGCTAGGGACTGTACAAGGCGTCTTCCGAAGGCCTCTATTGATCCGCACACCATTTGTTCCAATTGTCGGGGTAAAACTTGTCAATTGGAAGATCGATGTGAGGAATGCGTTGGGCTTTCGGAATTCGATTTTCTCGAATTCCTGAAATATTCACTTAGGCTAGAGAGAGATAGAGTCAGGAGGAGTTCATCTCGCTCAGTTGATTTTTCCTCTCCCCATGCCCCACAACCTATTCCTTCCCCTGTAGTGGTTGCTCCTGATCCCCCTTCTAGCACTCAACAACCTTCGATGGCAGATATGATGCGTGCCATCCAGGCTCTGGGTGAGAGAGTCGAGTCATTGGCGAGTGACCGTAACCAACTCATGGCAGACGTCAGGGAATTGAAGGGTAAGAGTGCAGTGGGTAGTGACCTAGTGAGTGGAAGTGTTGTGAAAAGTGTTAGTGTTGCGCTTGAGGGTGCGTCTGTTCGTGCCTGTCGTCCTCCCAGTCCGGGACCTCTTGCAAGCTCCCAAGCCCAGGGGAGAAGCAATGTCGTACGACCAAAGGGTTCGACAGGCTTTAATCAGCGGACAGACGTTCCCTCCGTGGTTTCGGACGTATCTTGCCAAGATCGCCCCACCCACAAGAAGACGAGAGAGCCCATTTATTCCTCGTCTGCGGAAGATGTTTCTCGGAAGAAACAATGGACCAAGGTCTCACGACCTCTCAAACGCAAGGTCCCTTCCGCGCAAGTCCAACGGCCCAGTTGTAGCCACTGGGTCAGTTCGGACTCGCTGCAGTCTTCCGATGACTGCACACCTCCTAAGAGAGGCAAAGCGGTACCGCAACAGGCAGTAACACCGTCTGTTGCCGCACCTGCTACTGTAGACCCTAAGTGGGCTTTGCTGCAGACCATGCAGACACAGTTGTCATCTTTAATGCAGGACTTTCGTGCGGAGAAGGTTGACGCTGCACCCGTTTGCCTACAACCAACCACGGTTGTGCGTCCAGTTGACGCTGAGGCTACCTTCTCCCGCACTCCAGCTGTGAGAGTCCCGCCACCCATGCGCACTGTACCCTGCCAGCCGCATGTTGACGTTCGCCGACGCACGGAACCCTCCGTTGACGTTCGCGAGTTACAACAACAACAACCTAAGTTGTTTTGTTTTGACTCGGTGCGTCAACCTCCGCAACCCACTGTGGTTACCCCTACTCACCCACAGCAGACTAGACAGTCGGGAGTAGACGCTTTGCGCCCCCGCGCAGCTATGGTTGTTGCCTGCTCACAGACTGACCAACAGTTCCATGACGTTGCGTCCAGTGCAGTCACGCATGCACCCGTGCTGCCGGACTCAGCTGACCAACCAATGCCTACTCCTTTGCCGCTTCCTCTTCAGCATTCAGACGATGGACTCTCTGATGATGACGACGCTGCACACCTTGACGACCCGCACACGGACATCGACGAACCCAAGACCACGCCTCCCTCCTTGGACTTTAGGAAAGTACTTGCACTGTTCAAGGATATGTATCCCGATCAGTTTGTTTCTGCGGCCCCACGCTCACCTCCATCTGAGTTCGCTTTAGGCACGCAGTCATCCGCACCTGCCTTTACGAAGCTCGTCCTCGCCCGCTCGTCCAAGAGAGCTTTAAGGGTGTTGGGAGATTGGATGTAGTCCAAAAAGCACCTTGGGAAGACAGCATTCTTGTTTCCCCCTGCGAAACTCGCTTCCAGATCGAGCGTCTGGTATGCCACGGGAGAAGTTCTCGGCTTGGGAGTTCCTGCCTCTGCCCAGGGCGACTTCTCAAGTCTAGTAGACTCTCCCCGCAGGCTGGCCATGAGACGCTCCAAGATTTGTTGGACTCCTTCAGATTTAGATCATCTGATGAAAGGAGTGTTCAGAGCGTTCGAAGTGTTTAACTTTTTGGACTGGTGTTTGGGAGCGTTGAGCAGGAAGACCTCCCCTTCTGACAGGGAAACTTCCATGCTCATTATGTCCTGCATGGACAAGGCCATACGGGACGGTTCCAGTGAGCTTGCGGCTTCGTTCGTTTCCGGGGTCCTCAAGAAACGAGAAAACCTTTGCTCCTTCTTGTCAGCTGGAGTAACTCAATGTCAGAGGTCGGAGCTTATGTTTGCCCCTCTCTCGAAGTGCCTTTTCCCAGAGGAGTTGATCAAGGAGATTGCTGCCTCCTTGATTCAAAAAGACACGCATGACCTAGTTGCGTCATCTGCACGCAAAGCCACCCCTTTGCCTTCCGTGTCTAGACCCAGGATGGATACTCCAGCGTCAAGATTCATTCCGCCCTTTCGTGGCAGAGCCTCCAGCAGAGGCGGTGCTCGTGCCGAAGGGAAACGTGGGAGCAAGAAGAAAGGTACCAAGTCCTTTAGAGGCAGAGTCTGACTGCCACCTTCTTCAGACAGCAGTGGGAGCCAGACTCAAGAACTACTGGCAGTCCTGGGAGAACAGGGGCGCAGATGCACAATCTGTGAAGTTGCTCAGAGAGGGGTACAAGATCCCATTCTTGCGCAAGCCCCCTCTAGCAACGACTCCCATCGACCTCTCTCCCAGGTACAGAGAGGAGGACAAGCGACTAGCTTTGAAGCAAGAGGTGTCTCTCTTACTAGAAAAGGGAGCGGTAGTCAAAGTCCGGGACCATCAATCCCCGGGCTTCTACAACCGTCTCTTCTTAGTGGTAAAGAAGACAGGAGGGTGGAGACCGGTGCTAGACGTCAGTGCTCTGAATGTCTTTGTCACAAAGCAGACGTTCGCCATGGAGACGACAAAGTCTGTTCTAGCAGCGGTCAGGAAGGAAGACTGGATGGTCTCTTTAGACCTCAAGGACGCTTACTTTCACGTCCCCATCCACCCAGATTCCCAACCTTTTCTAAGGTTCGTTTATGGGAAGGTTGTCTACCAATTTCAAGCCCTGTGCTTTGGCCTAAGCACGGCGCCTCTTGTCTTTACGAAACTGATGAGGAATATTGCCAAATTCCTGCATTTAGCAGACATCAGAGCCTCCCTCTATTTGGACGACTGGCTTTTAAGAGCTTCATCCAGTCGTCGCTGTCTGGAGAATCTAAAGTGGACTCTAGATCTGACCAAGGAATTGGGTCTCCTGGTCAATATGGAAAAGTCCCAACTGGTCCCATCCCAAACTATAGTGTACCTAGGGATGGAGATTCACAGTCAAGCTTTTCGGGCTTTTCCGTCGGCCCCCAGAATAAGTCAAGCCCAAGGATGCATCCAGAACATGCTTATGAAGGACCGATGTTCAGTCAGACAGTGGATGAGTCTGATAGGGACGCTTTCATCACTGGACCAGTTCATTGCGTTAGGGAGACTGCACCTCCGTCCCCTTCAATTTCACCTGGCTGTTCACTGGAGAAAGGACAAGACGCTAGAAGCGGTCTCGATCCCTATTTCCGAGAAGATGAAGTCATCACTGACCTGGTGGAAGGACAACATCAACCTCAGAGAGGGTCTGCCACTGACTGTTCAGACCCCCAACCACGTTCTCTTCTCGGACGCATCGGACACGGGCTGGGGTGCGACATTAGACGGTCGGGAATGCTCGGGCACCTGGAACTCGGAGCAAAGAGCGTTACATATCAACTGCAAGGAGCTACTGGCAGTTCATCTGGCCTTGAAAAGCTTCAAGTCCCTCCTTCTAGGCAAGGTGGTGGAGGTGAACTCCGACAACACCACGGCCTTGGCGTACATCTCCAAGCAAGGAGGGACCCATTCTCTGAAGTTGTACGAGATCGCAAGGGACCTCCTCACCTGGTCAAGAGATCTAAACCTGTCTCTAGTAACGAGGTTCATTCAAGGCAACATGAATGTCATGGCGGACCGCCTCAGTCGGAAGGGTCAAATCATCCCAACAGTATGGACCCTTCACAAGAATGTATGCAAGAGACTTTGGGCCACATGGGGCCAACCTACCATAGATCTCTTTGCAACCTCAATGACCAAGAGGCTCCCAAATTATTGCTCGCCAATCCCGGACCCAGCAGCAGTTCATATAGATGCCTTTCTTCTGGATTGGTCCCATCTAGACCTTTATGCATTCCCCCCGTTCAAGATTGTCAACAAGGTACTGCAGAAGTTCGCCTCTCACGAAGGGACAAGGTTGACGTTGGTTGCTCCCCTCTGGCCCGCGAGAGAATGGTTCACCGAGGTACTGCAATGGCTAGTGGACGTTCCCAGAACTCTTCCGCTAAGAGTGGACCTTCTACGTCAGCCACACGTAAAGAAGGTACACCCAAGCCTCCACGCTCTTCGTCTGACTGCCTTCAGACTATCGAAAGACTCTCGAGAGCTAGAGGCTTTTCGAAGGAGGCAGCCAGGGCGATTGCTAGAGCAAGGAGGACATCCACTCTTAGAGTCTACCAGTCGAAGTGGGAAGTCTTCCGAAGCTGGTGCAAGTCGGTATCAGTATCCTCAACCAGTACCTCTGTAACTCAAATAGCTGACTTCCTTTTATATCTGAGGAAGGAAAGATCTCTTTCAGCTCCCACGATCAAGGGTTACAGAAGCATGTTGGCAGCAGTCTTCCGTCACAGAGGCTTAGATCTTTCCAACAACAAAGATCTACAGGACCTCCTTAAGTCTTTTGAGACCTCGAAGGAGCGTCGTTTGGCCACACCAGGTTGAAATTTAGACGTGGTACTAAGATTCCTTATGTCAGAAAGGTTCGAGCCGCTACAATCAGCCTCCTTTAAAGATCTCACTTTAAAGACTCTTTTCCTCGTCTGCTTAGCTACAGCTAAAAGAGTCAGTGAGATACACGCCTTCAGCAGGAACATCGGATTTTCATCTGAAACGGCTACATGTTCTTTGCAGCTTGGTTTTCTAGCCAAAAACGAACTACCTTCTCGTCCTTGGCCGAAATCGTTCGATATTCCAAGCCTTTCTAATTTGGTTGGAAATGAACTAGAAAGAGTCTTGTGCCCTGTTAGAGCTCTTAAGTTCTATTTAAAACGAACTAAACCTTTACGAGGACAGTCAGAAGCTTTATGGTGTGCTATTAAGAAACCTTCTTTACCTATGTCGAAGAATGCAGTTTCCTATTATATTAGACTGTTGATACGAGAAGCTCATTCCCATCTGAATGAGGAAGACCATGCTTTGCTGAAGGTAAGGACACATGAAGTTAGAGCTGTCGCAACTTCAGTGGCCTTCAAACAAAACAGATCTCTGCAGAGTATAATGGACGCAACCTATTGGAGAAGCAAGTCAGTGTTCGCGTCTTTTTATCTTAAAGATGTCCAGTCTCTTTACGAGAACTGCTACACCCTGGGACCATTCGTAGCAGCGAGTGCAGTAGTGGGTGAGGGCTCAACCACTACATTCCCCTAATTCCATAACCTTTTTTAATCTTTCTCTTGAAATGTTTTTTTTTTTTATTCTTGTTTTTGGGTTGTCCGGAAGGCTAAGAAGCCTTTCGCATCCTGGTTGATTTGGCGGGTGGTCAAATTCTATTCTTGAGAAGCGCCTAGATTAGAGGTTTTGATGAGGTCCTTTAGTATGGGTTGCAACCCTTGATACTTCAGCTCCTAGGAGTCGCACAGCATCCTATGAGGATCGCGAGGCTCAGTAAGGAAGACGTACTTAAAAAGGCAGAGTAATTGTTCAAGTCGACTTCCTTACCAGGTACTTAATTATTTTATGTTTGTTATTTTGAATAACTGCTAAAATGAAATACAAAATACTTAGCTCTTTATAATGTAAACATGTAATGCTGGTCTCTACCCACCCCCCTGGGTGTGAATCAGCTTATATGATCACCGGCTAAGTTTAATATTGAAAAATGTTATTTTTATTAATAAAATAAATTTTTGAATATACTTACCCGGTGATCATATATTAAAGGACCCTCCCTTCCTCCCCAATAGAGACCCAGTGGACCGAGGAGAAAATTGGTTCTGTGTTTACATGGAGTACTTGAGTACCTGCTCGACAGATGGCGCTGTTGATGTACACCCCCACCTGTATAGCGATCGCTGGCGTATTTTGTCCTTAGGTTTTTCTGTCGGGCAGCAGAGCTGACAGCTTATATGATCACCGGGTAAGTATATTCAAAAATTTATTTTATTAATAGAAATAACATATTTCCTCAAAAGCTTTAATGCCAGGGAGAACACTAACTGCAAACCCAGTCCCCATTCTCCTACAGCACATGCTTGCTTTGCTTGTCATTATTAACTATAATTATCTGAATTCCTCCCCCCTCCACTTTTAGATACCAGCTGACACCCCTTACTATCCATCTTGAGTCTGTAAATTCAAGAAACTTCTTTCAGTAAAATTAGAATAAACTATCAAAAAGATAGTTTCTTATATAATTAAGTTTAACATCCTTTCGGTATATTTTTCGTACCTCTTAAAATGAAAAAAGGTCAATGTAAGTAATGGCTGCAATACAATGCAAATCCTTTAACTAGGGCTCTAAGTTAGTCAAGCACACTGACAGACTTTTTGTAGTTATGGAAATTCTAGAATACTACACAGCAGTGTGGATATTTTGAAGGAATTCAAGTACACCTAATTGGGAATTAAACTACTTGATATCAATATAAGTCATAGAAAAGTACTGTACCATATAGTGATTCTTCACAGTTTACCTTCTGCTCCCAACCTGAATTACTTTCATTCTCTTTGCTTCTTATCCATTCTCTTTGGTCCTTTAAAACATAACTTCCACACTTCTCTAACTTTGCTTTGCCCCACTTCTAATCCATCCTTTGATAAAATACCTTTAGGCAAACTACTTCTGATTCTGTGTCGATAACCATACTCAGGTACATAGCTATCCTCAATGGCCGACGATCAGACATATAGTGGTTGATAGAGAGTTCTAGGTATAGAAAAATCTAAGGTAATCGGGCTAGATATTCTCTTAGCTTTAGCTTTCTTGCGTCCATCACCAGCCAGTATTTCAGGTAGATCTCCAAAGCTCTATAAGAGTCTGACATATCCATGCTGCCACTATTGCAAATCATGTGCCGCACCAAAACCACAAAATTTAAAACTTCAGCACTTAACATCCCAAATACAATATCGGTATTTTCTTCAAGTGAAATGTATGGTGATACAGAAACACCTATACTTGAGGTCCAAGGATACTATGAAGTTTTACTTACTGAAATGTCAATGCACCGATTCTACCTTTTTTATCTTGAAGGAAGTTATCTACACAAATTAGAAACTGGCAATTGTAAAACCTAGAATCTCCTGTACCGTGTGTTCCAGCAATATCAACATCTTGCTGTCCAAACCCTGGGACAACCTAGAGTCATGGCTGTACATCTTAAGTCTACTGGCTGTAGTGAGGCTTGATGTTAATTTTCAGTGAGAGGAAATGATGATATGTTCCAGAATATTGACTACCCTCAACATTGCTACAATCTACAATCCTGTGTTGAATGTTTTAGAGACAGGCCCCTACCAGCCAAGCAATTGTCAGTGTGAAAGTACTCATAATTTCTACTTGGCCTTCCTTTACCATGGACTTCACCCCCTAAAGAGTGACTGTTGCCTGCATGCTGGAGATGATTTTCCAAAGTAAAAAGGTGTATATTTGGCTTTCTCTGCTGCCTTGACTTTGAAATAGGGACAGCCTTTGTTATTGGCTCATTGTGCTATGCATTGAAGGCAACATCAAGTTACCAGTGTTGAAAATCATTGCCCTGATTGCTATCAAAGCAAAATGTTCCATGAACTCACTCTCATGGGACAGGAATGAGTCCAATGGATTCTAGACCTTAAGGTCAGAAATATTCTTTGTTGCCATACATGCCACTTTTTCATTAGTACACTAAGCAGGAGGTACAATATAATCTTAATAGGTTTAAACTAAGCCTTGGCAGGTAACAGTTTCCTTCTTCTGGCCTTGGTGAGATCATCTGATGATATTGGCAACTCCATCAACAAACTACTAATCCTCGTCTCGCCATCCTGCGCCCCACACCAGTGATGATGTCCAAGATAGCATTAGTCATTGGCATTTAAGATATATAGGTTAATGGAGTAGGCTAGCTACTGAGTCTGACAAAAGAGGCTAATATTTTGCAGTCATTGTAACTAATGTTTTAACAACTTAAATTGGTGATCTAATTAGTGCTCTCTTTAAAGGAATCACCTTACAAGGCTATGGTCATCTCGTCAAGTACGTGGTTGGCAAGAAGAACACGGTTCTTTTGAAAAGTGGTAGATATGTAGGAATGTCCAGGAAATCATGGAATGAATGATTAATGAAGAATCTGACAGAAACTCAGGCAGAAGCAAATGCAAGGAAAAGCCACTGTCAAAGCATTAATGCTGATAATGACATAGAACACATTAGGGCAAACTTTGAAATAGATATGCGACACTAAATGTTGACATAAAATAAGGTGAGAGACACGAAGGTCCAGGAGTTGCATGCACTATCAAACCATCTTGCTATTTTTGATTGTCAAAAGACTTTTACACAAAGGAACATATTGATCAAACAAGGCATACATAAGATTATTGGGGTTATGCTGAAATATATAAGCATACGCAAATAGTACTGTAGTAAAGGATAATTACAAAAAAATGGATTTTCTGTTCTAATATTTATTACCTTCAACATAATGCAATTTCAAATTATGTACAACACTATGTCGAGAAATACACCACATTTTGTACCCTGTTATAGAGTAGTGCAGCTTTAAAATTGTTAAAGTATTTTCTTTGCCTAAATATTGAATATCACACCCGGCAATAAAAGTATGATACATTGAAACTTCTATATTATATAGTATCTTTAATAGAATGAATTCATAACTTCCAGTACAAGAAAATTTCTCAGCTTTTTAGAAGCCACTATTAACCCTTTCACCCCCAAAGGACGTACTGGTACGTTTCACAAAACCCATCCCTTTACCCCCATGGACGTACCGGTACGTCCTTGCAAAAAAATGCTATATTTTTGATAATTTTTTTTAGAAAATTCAGGCATTTTCCAAGAGAATGAGACCAACCTGATCTCTCTATGACAAAAATTAAGGCTATTAGAGCAATTTAAAAAAAAATATACTGCAAAATGTGCTGGGAAAAAAATAACCCCCTGGGAGTTAAGGGTTGGAAATTTCCAAATAGCCTGGAGGTTAAAGGGTTAATAGGTGGCTTCAGTAGCAATAAAACTGGACAAGTTGAATTTATTTTGCATTTTTTAAGCCTAGAATTGGCATACCAGTGAATTATTTATTTGAATGATGAAAAAGGTTAACTGTAAAAGTTGTATATAAAACTACATAGCATCTGAAGGAAGAAATCGTGCTCAAATTACAATCTTTTAAACATGCTCTTGAGGCAGTAAGGCAACTACATGTATTCAGATACAAAGGCAATTGTGTGATTGGAGTAAAATTTCTATTGACATATAATTTGATTAAATTTATTGCTCTGTTTTTAAGTAATTTACTGTTACAAGGGTAGAATTTCTTGGAATGACATTTACTTGTGGAAAACTGTAAGCAGTCATTCATGTTTCATGTACAGAAGGCTCTCAACTTGCAGACATCGGACTTACAAAGATTCTGAGATACAATCACATATCCAACTTAAAATAACAAAGATAAGATAAATAAATACAGTAATAAAACTATATTATATCATTTAATACAGTAAGCAAAACAACATTTGTAAAAACCTGATATCTATTTCATATAAAATCCGACTATTTGTTGACTTTTGTTGCTGGAAATCATAGGCATGGAATTCAGGTTAGGCCTACCCTAGGCAAGATTTAAAAAATTCGACTTAAAAAACAATTTCGCTTACAAACATATTCTTGGAACCAATTAAATTTATAAGTTAAGGACCTTCTGAACATGGAAAACCCATCATGTTAAATGCTTCGTAATACAAGCCTAAATTAGTTTCCCTATAACAAAACACTTTTGACATTCTTTTCTGATGACCCTTTTGGTATTAAGAGCAGACATTGTGGTTGATGAGAAGTTCATAGTTAAATATTTCGTAATACAAGCCTAAATTATTGTTTCCATACAACAAAACACTTTAGACATTCTTTCCTGATAACCCTTTTGGTATTAAAAGCAGACATAATGGTCGATGAGAAGGGCATTGTATATAATTATAAGTATACCTTATTTCATAATATAGTTCACCGATTTTATTTCATTCTTTCCCTCTTAACCCGACGTATGTAAAAATCTGACGAGATCCAATGAGTGGAAAGTTTTATCACTACCTTTGCTTTGCTTGAACCCACTCTCTGGTTCTATTTTCTTACTTTTTGCATTTCTTCTCCATTCACTGATGTTTCTAATTTACTATTTATCTACTTTCGTTTCATGTGTATAACAATAAGTATCTATCACTTTATAAGTTTCACCTCTACTTGACTGATTTCTCTATCAGTAATTACTACATTTATGTACAGTATTACTTTTTTTCTGTCATACAGTAACAGAAAGATGATACATTACTATACTTTAATATAAAACAAAAATCATCATTTAAAAACATTTGGATGATAAAGAATTTCTGTCAACAGTTATATCTTCTCGAGAGCAGAACATCAGAAAAAAAACCTTCTTTCTTGGTAAAAGCTTCTTAAATGGATGTAATGGAGGCAAAAATAAGAAAAAAATTAGAAGGATGTTAAAGAAAAGAGGGAGAAAATCTCGAAGTAAAATATTAGCCCGTGTTTTAACCCTTTTACCCCCAAAGGACGTACTGGTACGTTTCACAAAACTCATCCCTTTACCCCCATGGACGTACCGGTACGTCCTTGTAAAAAACTGCTATTTACCTTTTTTTTGTAATTTTTTGAGAAACTTCAGGCATTTTCCAAGAGAATGAGACCAACTTGACCTCTCTATGACGAAAATTAAGGCTGTTCAAGCAATTTGAAAAAAATATACTGCAAAATGTGCTTGAATAAAAATAATCCCTGGGGGTTAAGGGTTGGAAAGTTCCAAATAGCATGGGGGTAAAAGGGTTAAAAATAGAAACAGCTGATTCCAGAGCTAAGCAACTGAGGAAAAGTAATGGCCCACACATAAGGTTTAAAGGTTGCTCATCAATGGCAAAGGCAAGGGACATTGACAATGCCCAAACAGAACAATGCTCTAGAGACTAACCATAAATACATATGATCAGGACCCAATTCCCCTCTCCACCCAAGCCAGGACCAGGCAGGGACGTATCTAATAGTCTCCTTCAGCGAACAAAATTTACCAAAATTAGTAGCTAAGGAATGCAAACAGAAAGGCTATCAAGTCGGCAAGAGAAACATGAGGTATAACACCAAAAATTGGAGGGGAGGATATTATTTAAAGACGAAGAAAAAACTCGCATCGTACAAACATTTTATGAAACAAATAACCCGTTAGCTTGATGTGGATCTTAACCAGACATTTTTATTAATCTAAACAAATATTATTGATAAGGGGAAGCACTGCATTATTTTCCACCAAACAGGACAAGTATTAAGTGATAGAAATAGCAATGGAATATAGAAGTAATGAGCAAGAGTATGTGCCGGAAGGTGGGAGCTGTAAGGTGAGAAGAGTCGTCCAAAATCATGAATAAACGTAACGATAGATTTTAGTCGTTAACAGTAGCGAGAAACTATATAAAAAATGGAACCCTGAGAAAAAAACTACCAGAGGAAAAAATGTATCGATTACAACTACAAACAGTATTATGTAATTAGGTGAAAATTACAACTGTAGTTTAAAATAGGATGTAAACCTACAAGCAGGAAGTTTGAATAATACAGTACAGATATACTCAAAATTAACATATTCCTCTCAAAGTTTATAGTGAGGATAATTGAATATCAATAAATGTCATACTGGAGGAAAACTTCCAAAATTAATATTGCTTTGAAGACACCATACTTATCGTAAGTAACTACTGAATAAAGTCTGAGTTGAGTGAGACAAGTAATAATGTTAATATTCTACAGATACAGTGGCAGAGAATAGTGGAATAGGAAGGTAGTTAAAAGGTACAGGGTTTATACAAGTACAGAATTATCAACTGAAGTTATAAAAATGATCGCTAAATTTGAAAATACTGTATAAAAAGTAAATGGTTATAATTGTCTTTATACATATGACCTCATTAATCAACAATGAGAGAATCCATACAAATTATCTGTCTTTTCATCCAATATATTTAAATTCAAACGATCGTTAACTTTGAAAATAATTATTGTATAAAAAATAAATGGTTATAATTGTCTTTATACATATCATGACCTCATTAATCAACAATGAGAAAATATGTACAAATGATCTGTCTTTTCATCCAATATATTTAAATTCAAACGATCGTTAACTCTGAAAATAATAATTGTATAAAAAATTGTTTTGATACATATCATGACCTCATTAATCAACAATGAGAGAATACATACAATTAATCTGTCTTTTCATCCAATATATTTAAATTCAAACGATCGTTAACTTTGAAAATAATTATTGTATAAAAAATAAATGGTTATAATTGTGTTTATACATATCATGACCTCATTAATCAACAATGAGAGAATACATACAAATTATTATCTGTCTTTTCATCCAATATATTTAAATTCAAACGATCGTTAAATCTGAAAATAATTATTTTATAAAAAATAAATGGTTATAATTGTTTTGATACATATCATGACTTCATTATTCAACAATGAGAAATACATACAAACAATGTGTCTTTTCATCCAATATATTTAAATTCAAACGATCGTTAACTTTGAAAATAATTATTGTATAAAAAATTGTTTTGATACATATCATGACCTCATTAATCAACAATGAGAGAATACATACAATTAATCTGTCTTTTCATCCAATATATTTAAATTCAAACGATCGTTAACTTTGAAAATAATTATTGTATAAAAAGTTGTTTTGATACATATCATGACCTCATTAATCAACAATGAGAGAATACATACAAATTATCTGTCTTTTCATCCAATATATTTAAAATGTTATTTTTATTAGTAAAATAAATTTTTGAATATACTTACCCGATAATCATGTAGCTGTCAACTCCGTTGCCCGACAGAATTCTATGGAGGGATACGCCAGCTATCACAATACTAGAAGGGGGTGTACTTACCAGCGCCACCTGTGGCCAGGTACTCAAGTACTTCTTGTAAACACCTCCTCAATTATTCCTCGGTCCACTGGTTCTCTATGGGGAGGAAGGGAGGGTCGATTAAATCATGATTATCGGGTAAGTATATTCAAAAATTTATTTTACTAATAAAAATAACATTTTTCAACATTAAACTTACCCGATAATCATGTAGCTGATTCACACCCAGGGGGGTGGGTGAAAACCAGTGTACAAGATTAAAGGATAGCTAAGTATCCCATATTTCATATAACAGTTATCTCAAATAACAATGAAATAATAAGTACCTGGTAAGGAAGTCGAATTGAACCGTTACTCTGCCTCTTTTTTAAGTTCGTCTTCCTTACTGAGCGCAGCGTTCCTCTTGGAGGCTGAATCAACCCAAAGGTGCTAAAGTATATAGGGCTGCAACCCATACTAAAGGACCTCATCACAACCTTTAACCTCGGCGCTTCTCAAGAAAGAATTGACCACCCGCCAAATCAACAAGGATGTGGAAGGCTTCTTAGCCGACCGTACAACCCATAAAAAGTATTCAAGAGAAAGGTTAAAAGGTTATGGGATTATGGGAATGTAGTGGCTGAGCCCTCGCCTACTACTGCATTCGTTGCTACGAATGGTCCCAGGGTGTAGCAGTACTCGTAAAGAGACTGGACATCTTTGAGATAGAATGATGCGAACACTGACTTGCTTCTCCAATAGGTTGCATCCATAACACTCTGCAGAGAATGGCTCTGTTTGAAGGCCACTGAAGTAGCCACAGCTCCCACTTCATGTGTCCTTACCTTCAGCAAAGCAAGGTCTTCTTCCATCAGATGAGAATGTGTTTCTCTAATCAGAAGCCTGAATAGTAAGAAACTGAGTTCTTAGAACTTGGAAAAGAAGGTTTCTTGATAGCACACTATAAGGCTTCTGATTGTCCTTGTAAAGGTTAAGACCTTTTTAGATAGTACCTAAGAGCTCTAACTGGGCAAAGTACTCTCTTCAGATCATTCCCCACCAAGTTGGACAGGCTTGGGATCTCGAACGACTTAGGCCAAGGACGTGAAGGAAGCTCGTTTAGCAAAAACCGAGCTGCAAGGAACATGTAGCCGTTTCAGATGTGAAAACAATGATCCTGCTGAAGGCGTGGATCTCACTTACTCTTTTAGCTGTTGTCAAGCACACGAGGAAAAGAGTTTTTAATGTGAGGTCCTAAAAAGAGGCTGATTGGAGAGGTTCAAATCTTGATGACATAAGGAACCTTAGGACCACGTCTAGATTCCAGCCTGGAGTGGACAACCGACGTTCCTTTGAGGTCTCAAAAGACCTAGGGAGGTCCTGTAGATCTTTGTTGGTGGGAAGATCCAAGCCTCTGTGGCGGAAAACCGCTGCCAACATACTTCTGTAACCCTTGATCGTAGGAGCTGAAAGGGATCTTACTTTCCTTAGATATAACAGGAAGTCAGCAATCTGGGTTACAGTGGTACTGGTTGAGGAAACTGCATTGGTCTTGTACCAGCTACGGAAGACTTCCCCTTGAGACTGATAGATACTGAGAGTGGATGTTCTCCTTGCTTTGGCAATCGCTCTGGCTGCCTCCTTCGAAAAGCCCCTAGATCTTGAGAGTCTTTCGAAAGACTGAAGGCAGTCAGACGAAGAGCGTGGAGGATTGGGTGTACCTTCTTTACGTGAGGTAGACTTAGAAGGTTCACTCCTAGAGGAAGAGTCCTGGGAATGTCGACCAGCCATTGCAGTACCTCTAAGAACCATTCTCTCGCGGGCCAGAGCGGAGCCAACCAACGTCAGCCGTGTCCCTTTGTGAGAGGAGAACTTCTGAAGTACCCTGTTGACAATCTTGAACGGCGGGAATGCATACAGGTCGAGATGGAACCAATCCAGCAGAAAAGCATCCACGTGAACTGCTGCTGGGTCTGGAATCGGAGAACAATACAACAGGAGTCTCTAGGTATCGAGGTAGTGAACAGATCTATGGTTGGCTGGCCCCACAGGGCCCAAAGTCTGCTGCAAACATTCTTGAGAAGGGTCCACTCTGTGGGGATGACCTGACCCTTCCGTCTGAGGTGATCTGCCATGACATTCATACCGCCCTGAATGAACCTCGTTACCAGTTAGCTTTCGATCTTTAGACCAGATGAGTAGGTCCCTTGCGATCTAGAACAACTTCCACGAAAGAGTCCCTCCCTGCTTGAAGATGTAAGCCAGGGCTGTGGTGTTGTCAGAGTCCACCTCCACCACTTTGTTAAGCTGGAGGGACTTGAAGTTTATCAAGGCCAGAATAACCGCCAACAACTCCTTGCAATTGATGTGAAGTGTCCTTTGCTCCTGATTCCATGTTCCCGAGCATTCTTGTCCGTCCAAAGTCGCACCCCAGCCCGTGTCTGATGCGTCCGAGAGGAGACGGCGGTCGTGTTTCTGAACAGCCAAATAGACTTCCTTGAGAAGAAAGCTGTTCTTACACCACGCGAGAGAAGACCTCCTCTCTTCGGAAACAGGAACTGAGACCGTCTCTAGCGTCATGTCCTTTATCCAGTGAGCAACTAGATGATACTGAAGGGGGGGGGAGGTGGAGTCTCCCTAACACGATGAACAGGGCCAGCGATGAAAGTGTCCCTGTTAGACTCATCCACTACCTGACTGAGCATCGGTTCCTTCTCAGCATGCTCTGGATGCATTCTAGGGCTTGGAAGATCCTTGGGGCCGACGGAAAAGTCCGAAAAGCTCGACTCTGAAGATCCATACCCAAGGAGACAATGGTCTGGGATGGGACGAGCTGAGACTCCTCAAAATTGACCAGGAGGCCCAGTTCCTTGGTCAGATCCATAGTCCATTTGAAAATCTCCAGACAGAGACGACTTGTGGGAGCTCTTAAAAGCCAGTCGTCTGACGGAGCCGGACACAAGATCATGGTACTGCTGCACAGTCTGTGAACTGTCAATCATGGGCAAGCGAGGAAGTACAGTGACAACCCGAATCTGTCTAGACTGTCTGGGTCGTACAGACAACTCCTTATCGGGTTGCTGAGGTTGCCGCACTGCGTCACAACAAGTCACTTCTGTTGGTTGTTGAACGTCTTCCCCGTGACACATTGACTCCGTAAACAAAAAATCCTCTAACAAGGACTAAGCTTGGACTGCATGTCTTGCAACACAGCTCAAGGTCTATGGGAGCAGGTGTGGTAACAGACGGGATTAGCGACTGAAGTGGAACCATTACCTTCCCTGGAAGCATGTTATGCTTAAATAAAAGTCCATAAGAGGTTATGCAGCTAAAGGCTCCCTCCAAATGACAGAGTCCTCAAGGGAATATCAGAAGGAGGGAGAAAAGAACTTTCTCATCTACAGGGACCATATCCTAGAAAAGCTAAGTTCTCTCAGTGAGGGTTCACTGGTGCAAAAGCAGCAGACTAGAAGGCAACGTTATGAAACTGCTTGACAGTCTAGTGAGTTGGCAACAACCAAAGATGTGTGACTGAGAAGCATGCGGTAAGGTATGCAGAGCATGTTGTATGCAGAGTATGCTGTATGCAGAGCATGCTGTATGTAGAGCATGTTGTATGCAGAGCATGCTGAATGCAGAGCATGCTGTATGCAGAGCATGTTGTATGCAGAGCATGCTGAATGCAGAGCATGCTGTATGCAGAGCATGTTGTATGCAGAGCATGCTGTATGCAGAGCATGCTGAATGTAGAGCATGTTGTATGCAGAGCATGCTGAATGCAGAGCATGCTGAATGCAGAGCATGTAGTAAGCAGAGCATGCTGTAAGCAGAGCCTGCTGTAAGGAAAGCAGAGCGTGTGCATGGCGTTTAACATTTCTCAGAAATTCCATGACCAGTGCTAGAGTGCTTTATGCATGCTTGCATGGGGTTTTAATATCAACATAATATTTACCTTACATTCATAACTCATGATTCATATTTTTGCCATATTTTGCGATCTTGTTAAAAATATATTGCAAGGAATACAAATATATTTTTATAAGAAATGCAAATAACCTCCATTATCATATGGTTTGAAAATGGAGGTAAGGTATGCTGAACAGCAGAGTCAGAACGAGCTGGAACAACAATAGTTGTGGTTTCCTCTTCAAGACTCTGTTGAGGGAACACCTGAGGCTCAGTCTGCAAAGGCTGAATAAAAGACAAGCAGAAGGAAGGCGCATGGGTGGAGGAGGCTGACTCCTAGCATGAGTGGTTGAACCCAAGGGTTGCGCTTGCTGAGCGGTTGGCGGAAGCGGAGTAGCAAGTTCCAGTTCCTGTGGTGTGAGCGGAGCGCGATGAGGAAGAGGCTGCGCAGAACAAGGTAAATGTCTCGCAAGCTGAGGCTCCTGAGGCGCAAGGCTAAGGTGTTGTGGTGCTTGCCTTGTGGAGGGTTGAGCTCGCTGCAGCGAGAGCTGAGGAGACTGACTCATGGACGGGAGAGGTTGTTGTACCTCAACCGAGTGTTGCATCACTGGTGGAGCAGCAAGTGGAGGCGGAGGAAGAGAGGTATAATCCTCCTGATCCCATTGTAAAGGTTGCCTTAAGGAAGGCGGAGGCTGAACACCACTGGGAACAGCAAACTCAGCACGTGGCTCAACATCGTACGCCTGGCAGGTGGTACTGCGATCAGGCGGAGCGAGCGTAGGCGGAGGGAGTGTAGGCGGAGGCGGAGGCGCAACACTCTCAGCCCGACACTCACGCATCAAGTCCGAAAGCTGTGCTTGCATGGACTGTAGTAGAGTCCACAACATCGTACGCCTGGCAGGTGGTACTGCGATCAGGCGGAGCGAGCGTAGGCGGAGGGAGTGTAGGCGGAGGCGGAGGCGCAACACTCTCAGTCCGACACTCACGCATCAAGTCCGAAAGCTGTGCTTGCATGGACTGTAGTAGAGTCCACTTGGGGTCGACAGACACTAAGGTCTGCTGAGGTAAAGCCTTAACAGCAGAGATCTGTTGCGGCAGAACCTTACTCCTCTTAGGCGGAGTGCATTCAACTGATGACTGAGGAGAGTCAGAGCTAACCCAATGACTGCATCCGGGTTGTTGAACTCTAACTTCGTACGTCTGGCATAGGTCTGGAATTTACGTTTAAGAGGTCTTGAGACCTGAGACCAGCGTTTTCTCCCCTATATTTCTTCTGCAGACGAGCAAAATAAGGGCTCAATCGTCTGCGGGTGGGAGTGACGGTCTCGGTAAGACACGCCCACAACCACCGAGGATACTTCTGTGCGCCGATCAAGGCCTGCTGAACCCTTTTGTCCTTCGACATTGCTTCTCCCCTGGGCTTGGGAGCTTGCAAGAGGTCCCGGACTGGGAGGACGACTGGCGCGCACAGAAGTACCCTCACGCACAACACTGACACTTTGCGCTAATCACTTATCACTTTGATTTTCTGTTTGCACTTATTTCACTGAACTCGAAACTTTAAGTGGTTTGTACCTGAAACACGCAATTCTATCCTTTCTCAAAAGTTAGTAATTGCGAAAACAGAATTACAATGTAACAGAAAAATCTAATGAAAGATAAATAATTCAGTGGCTGGAAAGAGACTAAACACTAGATTACTCTAGAAACGTTTACCTTCTTCCCCTAAAGAGACTAGGGAGAAGAGCAAAAAACGATAACAACGTTACTCGCTTGAAGAAACGTTTATCCTCCTCTTTCTCCCTCCGTCTCTATCTCTCTCTCTCTCTCTCTCTCTCTTGACTTAGAACTTGAGAGAAGAGCCCAATCATATATATCGTTAAAACATATTATTGTTAAAGGAAAAAACTGAAATATTTCTCAAAAAGAAAAGTTCCTTTATTAGGATTAAAACCATTAAGTTAAGAAAGAATGAACAAAACGCTAGACACGGTTACTCTTACTGCAACGTGAAACCGTGAAAATTCTTTCTCTATCGTAACGATAGAGCGCAAGTTGAACGTTCTGAACGTCAACAACTGCGGAGACAAAACAAAACGTTAGTTCAACTTTGAAAACAGTACTAGACTATCAAAGAAATTCTTTCAAAGACATTAAAATAGCATAATATGTTAACAGGTAAAACCGAAATGACGGGCTCAATGTTAATTAACTTCGGTACCAAGAAAAGACCGCCTACTATTAGGAAGGTCGAATATAAACAAATATAAAAATTAATTTTAATAAGTTTATAAAAAAAAAGGAAGTTAATCGAAGAGGCCTATAAGAGGCGGAGAGATATAAAATAAATCTATAACTTTTGATAAGCAAAATTAAGAAAGAGAGTCTATACTCTCTTAGACACCAACACTTCCGTCTAAGGGAAGGGTCGGCCATTTAAAGGTGAAAGAGAGTTCATACTCTCTTCGTCACCATAAAAAAATCAAATTAATTCCAAAAGCTAACTAAGCTAATATAGAAGTTTCCAGTAAAGCGACAGCCGAAATCAAAGAGAAATACTTCACCAAAGTCGTGAAAATACTCCAAGAACATAGCGTATCCCAGAACGTCTTGCCGGAAGCACGACAGAGGAATAATTGAGGAGGTGTTTACAAGAAGTACTTGAGTACCTGGCCACAGGTGGCGCTGGTAAGTACACCCCCTTCTAGTATTGTGATAGCTGGCGTATCCCTCCATAGAATTCTGTCGGGCAACGGAGTTGACAGCTACATGATTATCGGGTAAGTTTAATGTTGAAAATTCAAACGATCGTTAACTTTGAAAATAATTGTTGTATAAAAAATTGTTTTGATACATATCATGGCCTCATTAATCAACAAGGAGAGAATACATACAATTAATCTGTCTTTTCATCCAATATATTTAAATTCAAGTGATATGCAATATTACGTAACCCTGAATGTCAATAACTCTAAACTATCTCCTCTAAAGGCACAGCACTGTAATACTCTAGCTACATAAATACGTTTGGCACGGATGTTCCCAAATCCATTAACCCTTTTACCCCCAAAGGACGTACTGGTACGTTTCACAAAACCCATCCCTTTACCCCCATGGACGTACCGGTACGTCCTTGCAAAAAAATGCTATAACATTTTTTTTTTTCATATTTTTTATAATATTTTGAGAAAATTCAGGCATTTTCTAAGAGAATGAGACCAACCTGACCTCTCTATGACAAAAATTAAGGCTGTTAGAGCAATTTAAAAAAAAAATATACTGCAAAATGTGCTGGGAAAAAAAACCCTGGGGGTTTAAGGGTTGTTAATTTCCAAAGAGCCTGGGGGTAAAAGGGTTAAAGTCTTAGCCAAAAACAGATCATAAATTTGCACCGACTGTTTGCTGTTTTAACCGAGTAAATAAGGGATAAAATCTGTAACTATGCAAGCATACCTGTACTTTGTTATACTACATATAAAAGGTATTTTGACGAAGGAAAAATCTATTTCTGGGGAGATACCTGCGACGCCCGGTGAAAAGGGTCCTTCTTTACACTTTTCTGATATAAATACTTCCAAATATACCAGAGAAAGTTAAAAGCATGGAATGCAGAGGTTACTACCCTCGCGCGAGCACCCTGAAGGTGTCGTGTATAAAGCAGGGGCGTGTGAGAACCACTATTCACAGGCTGTCTTCCATTTAGCTAATTCCTTCGTCAAAAGGGATGGGCCGATACAGAGGCACTAGCTACGTTACCTGAACCACACCACCGAGGCCCGACGCGAGCGCCATCTGAACTACATCCTTCTTTTGGAACTAAATTAGAAAATAATCTCGAGTTCTAAATTATGTATACTGTATAGAGTAACTTAAAGACCATCAATGGATGATCGTACCATAATAGGACCAGCATGCAAGAATTATTTACAATAAAATTCTCCTAAACTTTTCTTCACTAGAACCATTAACTGCAGTTAAATGGCGGCTTTTATCCCTTTCACCACCAAAGGACGTACCGGTACGTTCTTGCAAAACATTGTTAATTACATGTTTTTACATATTTTTGATAATTTTATGAGAAACTTCAGGCATTTTTCAAAAGAATGAGACCAACCTGACCTCTCTAGGACAAAAATTAAGCCTGTTAGAGCAATTTAAAAAAAAATATATATAGCAAAATGTGCTCGAAATTTAACCATATGGTGGGGGTAAAAGGATTAATAAACTAATAGATCAAAACTATATCCCTAAATCCTATGAGAAAATGAAACTTCAAACCATTCTCAGCACTTACAGTTCCTTCACTATGATTCTCACTTACTGTACAGATAAATTTTACTCTCCTGCTACCTAAAGTAATCTCATTATATAGGAGTCAAACTATTCCGAGTGTCTTCCTGCCGTGAGAGGTAGAAGCTGAGGTTTTAGAGGTTTAAAGGCTGCTCATGAATGGCAGAGGCAAGGGACAGTGACATTGCCCTACCAAGCAGGACAATACCCTAGAGACTGACCAAATACAGTACATATATGATGAGTGCTCAAGCCCCCGTCTCCACCCAAGTTAGGACCAAGGAGGGCCAGGCATTGACTGCTGATGACTTAGCAGATGGACCTATAGGCTCCCCCAAACCCCCCATCCTTAGCTCACAAGAATGGTGAGGTTGCCACAATCAAATGAATTAACGAATTTGAGTGGGACTCGAACCTCAGTCTGGCGTTCACCCGTCGGGGACGTCACCACAAAATTCCTTTGGCTGAAGCTACATATGAATTCAATTTTATACCTTTTATCCCTGCCTTTTTTATTGTTATCTTGCCAGTCCTCAGCATCCTTCCGAGAATGAAAATCTGACTCATTGACTGATTGAATTACTTGATAATGATGACAACATAACACTTAAATATTTTACATAATACAGTACAAATATTAACAAGCAACTAAAAAATAATGGAGATTAATTGTACCAACTTAAATCAATTGGAATTCCAAAAGCTGTAATTTATCCTAACATATGGGCCAACATGTTTATCCTTAAGTTAGGAATGAGCTAAAGTGGTTTCCTTTTTACTCTTCTATTTTGTAATAAATTATCCGAAGTTTCGATAATTTCAAACCTAGATTTTAAAAGGAAATCAGGATTTTAAATGGCTTTTCTATTTCTCAGAGCAATTAGAACAAAAGTTTAAAGCACGTAAATTCAAACTATAGAGCGTAAATCTTGTTCAAAATCATCAAGAGACGTAATGTCATTATAAAACTAAGTTTTATCATTGGAAGTAAGTTGTTAAATACAAAACTTCTAGCACCAAAGCAAATTGAGAACCTCTAAAATTAATCTGCCTAAAAATATAAAGCTTCTAAAATTAAGATGAGCCATGAATTAAACTTTGAACTGTTCACTAAAAAAGGGTAACGACTTGAGTTGAACTTTGAATTGTTCACTGAAAAAGGGTTAAGACTTGAGTTGAACTTTGAATTGTTCACTAAAAAAGGGTTAAGACTTGAGTTGAACTTTGAACTGTTCACTAAAAAAAGAGTTAAGACTTGAGTTGAACTTTGAACTGTTCACTAAAAAAGGGTTAAGACTTGAGTTGAACTTTGAACTGTTCACTAAAAAAGGGTTAAGACTTGAGTTGAACTTTGAACTGTTCACTAAAAAAAGGGTTAAGACTTGAGCCATGAATCGAACTGTTCACACGGTGACATAACTGCAAAGGACTGGCTTAACCCTTTTACCCCCAAAGGACGTACTGGTACGTTTCATAAACCTCATCCCTTTACCCCCATGGATGTACCGGTACGTCCTTGCAAAAAAATGCTATACTGTAAATTTTTTTTTTTCATATTTTTGATAATTTTTTGAGAAAATTCAGGCATTTTCCAAGAGAATGAGACCAACCTGACCTCTCTATGACAAAAATTAAGGCTGTTAGAGCAATTTTAATAAAATATACTGCAAAATGTGCTGGGGAAAAAATAACCCCTTGGGGGTTAAGGGTTGGAAATTTCCAAAGAGCCTGGGGGTAAAAGGGTTAAGTTAGCGTACTGTACTGCACTGCATCTCTTGAGCGCAACATTGGATCCTAACTAATATCCTTCGCTTTAATCACATTTCCCTGAAGAAGCTGATTCTAATGTCATGTGATCAGCAACTCAATAACCCTCACCTGAAATATGAGCAAATACAACTTGCGCCATTGCCTGTACTTTCCACAGCATCTCTCCAGACATATCTTTAACAAATACAAAGATGTTACAAAATACAAGCTATTAATAACAAATACAGTATTATTAGATGTAACAAATATCACCACGATCACATATTTTTTTTAGCTTTAACAGATGCTAAACAGAGTCTATTTACATGGAATATTCTATACTGTAATGCCTCTTTTATGAAATATGTTGCATGAAATAATGATTGATTAAAAAAAAACATAATCAAGCTTAATCATAATTAATATTTCATAAAATTACAAATCTCACTAATAATTTTTTTAAGATATTAACTTTACAAAATTATACATTGCAAAAGAAACTGCTTAAATTGTGATCTTCTAAGTTAAATACTCATTTGATCAGTGAATTCACAGCTGTACTAAAGGAGCTCATTTGAGTGAAACATGAATACATAAAACAGTTACAGAGATGAAATTCCATCAAATTTACTTTCTGAATTTTAAACAACTCCAGTTAAAGACTGTTAGGTAGGACGGTCATCTAAATACATGTCATATTCATAACAATTAACAAATTTTTAATGTGACTAATACCTCAGGATATGAAATTAATTCACTCCGGAGTGGCTTTCGTAACATGATTTTATTTTTGTATAATGAAATACAGCCAAATACATTTGAATCATACAATATATCTAACCAAACAGCGCAAATTTTGTTTTCTATGAAACTTTCGTATCTAAAGCCCTGTCCACACGATCGAGCATGCCAGACGGGCAAACAGTGATACCTGACCACAAGAGTTAGTAAGAATGAGGGTTAATGACGTCAGAAGCGGGACAAACACAGACAGGGATCTGGTATCATACAGTGTTGCCAGATCCCTGCCTTTAGTTTTCCCGCTTCTGACGTCACCAACCGTCATTTTCCCCAACTATTGTGGCCTCGTATCACTGTTTGCCTGTCGGGCATACTCGATCGTGTGGACAGGGCGTAAGGTTTCGCTATACAAAGTACTCCCATACCATGATAAATGATGGAATAATTCAACAAGCTTCCTGAGCTATTTATTAGTGAAACCGCGGAGACTGAACACGAACAAGTATAACGCCAATTAGATTGAATTGCCCATCATGGCTAGTTAGAACTCTAGTCCAGACAGGTTTTACAGTGTGGTATGCTTAGTTTTTACGTAGTTCATTCTCCATCCACGCCAGCAGAACATCAGTTAACTTTCTTACTTAATTTTTATTGCAAGTTTGATGGAAAACAATGGCTGCCTCAGTAGCATTCATTTTGGAGTCTATTTTCTCAATAGCTCAAATAATATTCTTTTCTGTATTACTGCGATCTGCCAGTAATTGAGCAAATGGTATTCTTCATGGTGGGAAGTCAAAATCATTAAGTCAAAGTTGGGTATTTAATGCTAAGTTGACAATTTAGATCATTTTTATTGCTCGTGTTATTTTTCATTATCTTAAAACCAAATGGAGCTTAAGAAGATTAGTCTTAATGATAAGGCCCCCCCCCCCCCCCCCCCTCCAAAACCTGTGGCGAATAGAAACTAGTTATGTACTTCAAAGATGCAAAAATATTTAGATGTACTCTAAGCATAAAACAAAATCAATCTATTTCATGGAATCACCAACAGCTGCTTTATCAACTGCTATTATTCCTATAAAATGGGACATATTAAATGAAGAAGTAGCATAGAAAATACAATTATGAGCTCCTGTCTTGTTACAATTCTTGTTAGTCATATTTTTGTAATAACTGAGAAAACTAATATGTATTTCTTTTGACAAATAGACAAACTAAACAAATGTTATTGAAGATCATAATCTGGTCAATCTATTCATCATTCTTTTCACTTGAACCCAAATGAGAGGAACAAAATTTACCGTTTAACTTTGAACTGAAATTCCAAACTTCGTGGCAACGCTAAGTATAATCTGTTCCTAAGCTACAGAAACTCATTACTGTATTATATTACTACTATTGTCAAGAAGAGTAACCAGACCACCAAGTTACGGCTGGCACACAAAGAGTTTGTTGTTAATAATGATATTCAAAGATTGCAATATCAGATGCAGGCATTATTTCAGAATAAAAAAGCATTATCAAGCTGGAATTATTATAAATATGTACAATTGTTCATGACCTTTACACAATCGTTATGTTGCACATATAAAATCTCACTTTGATTAGGTTACAACACGTTAAGGCATGCGCAGCGTTAGTCGGGTGTGAAGCGATTTAATACATAACCCTGAATCGTCCTAAGTACCCAAAGAGGACTCACAATCTCTTTTCTGGGTCGACCTGTGACGCCCGGTGAAATAGGTCCTGTCGTGTGTGAGTCTATTGTTTTGGTTATTTGGATGGCCCAGAGCCATCATTAGTTCCCCTAGTTCCATCCTCTCCCCGCTACGGCCTTGGGAGCTGGGTCTGAACCCCTATCCAACTCCGTGGGAGCTGGGTCTGAACACCTATCCAACTCCGTGGGAGCTGGGTCTGAACCCCTATCCAACTCCGTGGGAGCTGGGTCTGAACCCCTATCCAACTCCGTGGGAGCTGGGTCTGAACCCCTATCCAACTCCGTGGGAGCTGGGTCTGAACCCCTATCCAACTCCGTGGGAGCTGGGTCTGAACCCCTATCCAACTCCGTGGGATCTGGGTCTGAACCCCTATCCAACTCCGCCATGAGTTCCATACCATGAGTCGGATAGGGGTTCAGACCCAGCTCCCAAGGCCGTAGCGGGGAGAGGATGGAACTAGGGGAACTAATGATGGCTCTGGGCTATCCAAATAACCAAAACAATAGACTCACACACGACAGGACCTATTTTACCGGGCGTCACAGGTATCTCCCCAGAAATAGATTTTTCCTTTGTCAAAATCCCTTTTATTCATCAAAGGACTTGACTCCCGGCCACAAAGTCCAATACAGTACCAGGCATTATACCAAAACATACAAGAGGAGGTCTGTACATATGAATCAACAATGTTTACATATAGTCTGAAGTACAGAGCAGGAGAAATTCTTTAATCGTTACTCCAATGGCTACTTTAACATGTATTGTGCCGATATGACGTCCAATCCTTAGAATTTTTGAATGAAGGAATCCTCCACAACAATAAACAAACCTCTTCGTAATCATCAATGATATTAAGAACTTTCCTATTTCATGTCTTGTGATGCAATTAAAATGTAAAATATTTCAATATAATTCCTAGGAAATTACTTCTGAGAAAAAAAATCTGTTAATATACTACTGTACCATTATTTAGCAACTGGGAAGTTCTTTATAATATATATACTAATCTGTACTCCCAATACTCAAAACTAGTCCTATCCTACTAAAATATGGGAGGTTTTCAAAATTTATTTCCCATATTACATAAATTTCGTTATATAGCTCCCCTAAGATATTTCAAAATCTACTTCCATAACTGAAAAGAACATTTGGCGACATTAGCTACCATAAGATTCTCATATGAGTCTCAGTCGAGAAACATGCCAAGCGCCATTTTTAAAAAGTGTCCGAAATCGTGATTGAAAATTGCCAATTTTCAAATTATTTATATTATTATTATTATTATCATTATTACTATCATTATTATCAATATAATAATAATAAATAATTATTATTATTATTATTATTATTTTTTATTATTATTATTTTTCAATCGCGATTTCTGACACTTTTTAAAAATGGCGCTTGGCATGTTTCTCGACTGAAAGACTCATATTATCATATAATGTCTCCTTAGACTATATATAAATCTTGTGAAAATAAAAAAGTCTATACTTCAGTTACCGAATCAAATCTACTTTGGCGCTGTTCTTTCTAGTAATTTATCTACGAAGTTCATCACTTGTTTATGCGAGACCAGTCCAACAAACTTTTCCGTTACAACTCCTCTATGGATTCCAAGTACAGCAGGCACTGCTGTAACCTCAAAAGCGTGCAGCAGGTCCACATGGTCGTCGACTAATATCTGGAAAGAGGACAATATGTACATGTGCGTAATGTACTGAACTATATTGTCATAGTCCCCAAAACCTCAATGTACTGTACTATTTTGTCATGGTCCCCAAAACCTCAATGTACTGTACTATTTTGTCGTAGTCCCCAAAACCTCAATGTACAGTACTATTTTGTCGTAGTCCCCAAAACCTCAATGTACTGTACTATTTTGTCATAGTCCCCAAAACCTCAATGTACGGTACTTTTTGGGCTCAAGCCATGTCGTCCTGATGGAAGTTCCTTAAAGGCAGCTTCCTAGGGTATATTACAACTACGGCGATATTCCCAGAGAATTTACCTTCAGGTACCCAGAATTCTAACTCCTGGAGCGAGTATCCCTAAAAAAGACCTTAGGGATATCGTAAATATCAGTGGACGTATTCTTGACACGCCTCATAGCAATCTATACCCCGAATAGAGTTAACACTTCGTAGGGGTCAAATGGCAAGAAAACGAAAACGATAAGAAAAGGGGGAGCCGTTCGTAAGGCATCTCTCCTCCCCGTTTCGAAAGCGTGCCCTGCGCCGCTTGCGGCGCCATCTGTATTCCTTTTTGCGTAGCTCTACGACTCAGTGTTTTGTTCCCTGTTTTCTACCAAATCTTGGAATTTCTCGTGTTATAATGCTTTCTCCAACTTCTTCTGCCTCGGATAAGTTGAGTACTATTTCTTTTATGTATAAATGTAGGCTCTTGGTTAAAATTAAAGTAATTAAAAGAGTTATCTTTGATACAAGAGCTGTTGCCTGCTGGAGGCATCATGGATGCTGTCGCTCGCTAGAATAGGATTTATTTGTTAGCAAGAGCGACGTTCCCAGCCCCTTTGCGCTTAAATATTAGCTAATTAGCTTATTTAGGAATTCTGTTATGATGCGTTAGTAGTGTGCCTGGCGAAGTTTTGCCTAGGCTGCCAACACTAGTCTTCGTAGGCTAGCGGTTGGCCTATGTACTTCCTGCATGATAATTAGTCTTCCAAGTGTGATTTTATTGTTTTAAGCGTTAGGCAACGTTATACATATAAGCCCTTTTCGAGTACCTTCCAAGATAGTATTGGTGTGAGTTTCGGTGAATTAGGTAATCGATTCTCTTAGTGCCTAGGCTAGGTTGTCTTAGGTCATTATAATATTATCTGTTTCCCCGTTTGCTCCCTTCTCTTCGGGGAAGGGGCAAACCCTTTCCCTCTGTTTAAGCCCTAGGCTTAACTCTAGTGGTTTGTTTGAATTAATTTTCAATATATCTATGCTGGAGTAGTACTGTACCTTCCCGTTCCATCTGAATTGGTTCAGAGGGGGACAGTACAACAGTGTTTAGTCTGAGTCCGGGTTGGTCTGGCATGGGGCAGAGTCTCCCTTGCTGACTGACACGGGCATAAGGGGTTTATCCCCCTTGGTCCACCTTGTTGGGTTCCAGTAGTGTTCCCTTCGCTCGGTGACCCCCAGACTTGTCCTCTTGCCGTTCCGGATTCGGGATATGTTCCCTTTTCTGGAATAGCAATTCCTTCCTTGCCGTGGTTTTAGGGAGGCAGCCAGTAGTGCCGGCCTCCCCCTCGGGTCTTTCTCTGGCTGAGATGAGCTGTCTTAGTTGGGAATGACCCTTAACCAAGGCAAGGTTGGATAGGACCCTCTGTCCTTCCCTTCTATTTTCCGTTCCTTTGTGTCAGTCGTCCGCATCCGTACCTAGCCTAGGTTAGGATGGGGAACTGACATGGTCTCCTGTCGGCCGGCAGAGTGTGCCGACCGGCAGAGTGTGCCGACCGGCAGAGTGTGCCGACCGGCAGAGACCCTTCCTTCGAGTGCTGCCCGGTCCTTTCTTGGTCCCTCCATCGCTGCCGTCTGTAGATTCAGTAAGCAGCGGTTAGGAAGCCTGACTTAGTGTCTCCCCTTCCTTTCGGCACTCTTTCGGGTGCCGGGCACAGAGACTCATAGCCTCTTAGCCCGGCACTCATTCTGTTGTCTTCGTATGTGTTGTCCTTGCCGTCTGCCGGCCTACAGGCCGGCCGTCGGTGGGGAGGGGTGTTCTCCAGTTCTCTTGCTGTCGGTCGGCGATGGTTATATACCTTTGCCGCCCGGTCTCTTGCTCATCTGCCGGCCACTACAGTGGGGCCGGCAGCCGAGCGCTGCCTGGTGTGGAGGCCAGCCGGCAAGGTTTGCTTACTGCTGCCGGCCGGCCTGCTACACTGCCTGGTTAGCCGGCCACTAAGAATGATGGCCGGCAACGCAGTGCAAACCGGGTGGCTGCGGACCGGCAACCACTGCCGGCCGGTTCAGGCATGGGATCTGGAGTTCTCCCCAATAAGGGTGATCTGATGTTGTGTACTTGAGATCTACCTTTCGAAATTCGGGGGGGGGGTGCTGACCGGCAATAGCCGGCCGGCACACCACCCTCAGGTACTGTATCAGTCCTTTCTTTGGTGGTGTATTCAACCAAGGGAGTCCATGATATAGTAGGTTACAACACTGTCTTTTCTATCTTACTTGTGTTACTTGTGCAATCACTTGGTGTCGCCTTACAAGGATAAAAGAGAATTCTTTTCATCCCTGGCCGGAATGGTAAAATTTTACCTTAGGTGTGAGCTACACCTAATTCCCTTTGGAAATATGCTCTCTGGTTATTCTAGTAAAGACTAACTATGTGACTTTGGCTGGTGGGCTTCCACAGGTGTTTGTGTGGGTTTCACAAGTAGGTGTCTTTCCCTTATTCTTAGTGAATACTCATTTGTTACATGTGAATTGAAATTCACTTGATATTCATGGAAATCTTTCTTCTTTTACAGGAGGAGCATCCGAAGTGTGATAGTGTCTTCTGCAATGTCCGCAGTAAGAACTTTTGCGGACATGTCTCGTGTAGGAGGCACGCTGCTTGCGCAGCCTCCAATGATGACCATCGTTACTGGGATCCGCAGGTATGTGCTGTATGTACTAACCTGCTATCAGAGGCTTTTGAATCCCCTAGGTCGGCGGAGTCAAGAGATGCTGCGAGGGAGAAGCTTCGCTTATGGGTAAGGGGTTTTCAGAAAAACACCACTGGACCTTATCTTCCTAATGAGAAGATGAGGGCATACCTTTTTCCCAAGGCTTCCGCTGATGCTGTTGTTCCCCAGCCTCGGCCGGAGATCCCTCTCGTCCAGATCCCAGTGGAGGAGGATGTTGCTGATGCTATGCAGGACATCCAGTTGGACGACAAGATGTCTGACTTGTCCGATCGTGCGGAACAGGATCTGCTCGCAGAAGGCGAGGAGGAGGATCGAGATCCTATTGCCGTGGAGGAAGAGGTTCCCGTATCTTCAGACGTGCCGGTTCAGGTCCCTGAACCTATCCCCTCTACCTCGTCCGCTCTTCCAGCAGAGCTAGGACAGGCTCTCTCTTCCATCGTTGGTATGATCCAACAGATGCAGAGGGAGAATAATCAGAAGGCCGCTACTTTGGAGCTCCAGATGCAGAAGATCACAGCATCACGTGGACCTCCAAAGAAGCTCAACGTGAAGGACCTTCCTCTGTGCTTGGATGCCAACCCGTGGAGATATGCCGAGCACATGCCGATGACGATTGGGAAGATCGTCATGTCGGAGAAACTGGGCTCAGTTCCCCTTGAGGAGGTGGAATTCTGGCCCAGTAGAGGGGCCTACCCGGACTGTTATGTCCGTTTGAAGAAGGAGCCGGCCTCTAAGGAGGAGACGGAACCAAAGGAGGTGATTATCCTGGATCACTCCAAGGCTCAAGCCACTTTAACAGCTGCATTGAAGGAGAGGGGGTTCTCAAACTCTAAAGTTGCCACTTTGAGTAAGAAGCACCCCTCCTTCGTATCCTCCCCGGCTAGGGCCTTCCCCTTTATGCAAAAGGGGTTCGCGGCCGTCTTGAAGGCGGTTGAAGCTGGCAAACCATGTCCATCTCTGGAGGAATGCAAACCTCTGTCGTTGGCATTGCCGCTGGACAATAAGGACTGGAAGGAGGTGCACCTCACTTTCTCGGTTGGGAAGTTGGACGCCGACATTGCAGGTCAGCAGTTCGGCAAAAACCTTCCCAAGTTGTCGGAATTCCTCCTACGGAGGGAATTGGACACAAAGGAGCGCCTGGCAGCCTCGATGTCTCTCCAGACCAACATGGAGACGATGGCTAGCGACCCCAAGATGCCGGAGATGTTCATGGTAATGGCCAAGATCCATCTGGCCACGGTGACTAAGGACCTTTATTGCTTTGTTAAAGCAAGGAGGGCCTGTAGGGAGTTTGTGTTCGCCTCGGCCACAGTGAGGCATGAACCCAAGAGGCTCATTTCATCCAGCATCTAGGGTAAAGATCTCTTTCCCAACGACGTGGTCAAAGAGGTCGTGGACAAGGCAGCCACTGAGAACCGCAATCTTCTCCTGAAGTGGGGCCTGTCCCTTAAGAGGAAGTCTTCTCCGGATGAGGGCCCTCAGCCGAAAGGAAAGGCGAAGAAATCAAGGTTTTCCTCCCGTCCAGCCAAGCCTTTCAAACCACAAAGACAGCAGCAGCAGCAGCCAGCTTTGCCTCCGGTACCACAACTGGTAGCCCAGACCCCGACCACCTTCCAATGGGTACCCCAAGCCATGTCATCAGCTTCCCCGGCATTCAATCCCATGTTCGAGGGACAATCAACCACGTTTCGTGCAAGACCCAGAGGGGCAGCCAGAGGTTCGGCAAGACGCCCCTCTAGGGGACGAGGATTCAGAGGTGGTCGCGGCCAGGGAGGCAAGACTGCAGGACAGTCAAAGTGAAGTGTCGCCGGTAGGTGGGAGACTTCAGTATTTCCGGGATCCCTGGACCTTCAATCCCTGGGCCCACAGCCTTCTCAAAAATGGACTGGGTTGGAGTTGGTACAGTACTCCGCCCCAGTGCCCTCAATTTTTCCAACACTCCACCCCCGTTTTGGAGGAGTACATCCAAGATCTGTTGGAGAAAAAGGTGATCCGGAGGGTAAAGTCCATCAAGTTTCAAGGGAGGCTGTTTTGTGTTCCCAAGAAAGACTCGGGGAAACTCAGAGTCATTCTGGACTTGTCACCACTCAACAAGTTCATAGTGAACCACAAGTTCAAGATGTTAACGTTACAACACATAAGGGCCTTACTGCCCAAGAGGGCATATACCGTCTCCATCGATTTGGCAGACGCATATTGGCACGTTCCAATAAGTCGCCGTCTCTCCCCCTACCTAGGATTCAAGCTACAACAAAAACTTTATGCTTTCAGAGCGATGCCCTTCGGGCTAAACATAGCCCCAAGGATCTTTACGAAGCTTGCGAGCGCAGCGCTCAAACAGTTACGCCTAAAAGGGTTCCAAGTAGTAGCCTACCTGGACGATTGGTTGGTGTGGGCAGCATCCAGAGCAGAATGCTTGCAAGCTTCCCTACAAGTGATTCAGTTCCTGGAATATCTAGGTTTCATGATCAACAGAAAGAAGTCTCGTCTTTCTCCAGCTCAGAGGTTCCAGTGGTTGGGAATTCACTGGGATCTAGTGTCACACCGTTTTTCCATTCCGATGTCAAAGAGGAAGGAAATAGCGGGGTCTGTCAGGAGACTTCTAGGTTCCGAGAGGATATCAAGACGCGAACAAGAGAGGGTTTTGGGCTCTCTTCAGTTTGCATCAGTAACAGACCCAGTGCTAAGAGCACAGCTAAAAGATGCAGCGGGAGTATGGAGAACCTTTGCATCGAAAGAGCGAAGGGACTTGAAGAGACCGGTCCCACTTCGACTACGTTCTCTTCTCAGACCGTGGTCTCAAGCCAGTCGTCTAAAGAGGTCTCTACCTCTCCAGCCATCCCCCCCGTCAGTGACAATCCACACAGACGCCTCAAAGGTAGGGTGGGGGGGTCACTCCCATCGGAAAAATGTGCAAGGGACCTGGTCCAAGCTATTTGGGACTTTTCACATAAACTTTCTAGAAGCTATGGCAGTGCTTCTTACCCTGAAGAAAGTATCCCCACGTCACTCGATCCATGTAAGGTTGGTACTGGACAGCGAGGTGGTAGTGAAATGTCTGAATCGGCGGGGATCGAGATCCCCACCTCTCAACCAGGTAATGTTAGCCATATTCCGACTGGCGGAGAAGAAGAAGTGGCACCTGTCAGCAGTTCACCTTCAAGGAGTCCGGAATGTGACCGCGGACGCTCTATCCAGGGTTGCACCGATAGAGTCAGAATGGTCCCTAGACGCAGGATCATTCTCCTTCATCTTGAGACAAGTCCCAGAACTGCAGATAGACCTCTTCGCGACGAAGGACAACAAGAAGCTGCCGAAATATGTGTCCCCATACGTGGACCCCTTGGCGGAAGCAGTAGATGCGATGTCCCTCGATTGGAACAGATGGTCCAGGATCTACCTGTTTCCCCCTCACAATCTGATGTTGAGGGTCCTCAACAAACTGAGATCCTTCAAGGGAGTAGCAGCAATAGTGGCCCACAAGTGGCCGAACAGTGTATGGTTCCCTTTAGCTCTGGAACTACGACTGAAGTTTCTATCACTCCCGGACCCAGTTCTGTCCCAGCAAGTCCAGAAGTCGACTGTCTACGCTTCATTACAGAAAACCCGAACCCTGCAGCTCATGATTTTCTCTCCCTAGCGGTGAAGAAACGGTTCGGAATCTCAAAAGATAGCATCGACTTCCTGGAAGAATACAAGTGTAAGTCTACTAGGAGGCAGTACGAATCTGCATGGAAGAAATGGGTAGCCTTTGTCAAAGACAAGAACCCACAAGAGATCTCTACGGAGTTCTGCCTATCCTTCTTCATTCACCTCCACGGACAGGGGCTGGCGGCTAACACAATTTCTACATGTAAGTCAGCTCTGACAAGACCCATTCTATATGCCTTCCAGGTAGACCTCGCTAACGAGATGTTTAATAAGATCCCGAAGGCCTGTGCTAGGCTTAGACCATCAGCTCCTCCAAAGCCTATTTCGTGGTCGTTAGACAAAGTCCTTCATTTTGCCTCATTACTGGATAATGAGGAATGTGCATTGAAGGACCTGACTCAAAAAGTGATCTTCCTTTTTGCCCTTGCTTCTGGGGCCAGAGTTAGTGAGATTGTGGCCCTCTCGAGAGAGGAGGGCCGAGTTCAGTTCCTGGATGGGGGAGAACTGAACCTGTTTCCGGACCCTACGTTTCTCGCTAAGAACGAGTTGCCCACCAACAGGTGGGGTCCCTGGAGAATCTGCCCTCTGAAAGAAGATGCATCTCTATGTCCCGTAGAATGCCTAAAGGTCTATCTTCGTAGAACTTCAGACTTCCATGGGGGCCAACTATTCAGAGGAGAAACATCGGGCTTGAGTTTATCTTTAAATCAGCCTAGGGCGAAAATTACATATTTTATTCGCAGAGCGGATCCTGACAGTTCACCCGCAGGTCATGATCCGAGGAAAGTTGCTTCATCCTTAAACTTCTTTAACTTTATGGATTTTGAACACCTTCGTTCATACACTGGCTGGAAGTCTTCCAGGGTATTCTTTCGCCACTATGCTAAGCAAGTGGAGCAGCTAAAGAGGTCTGTGGTAGCAGTTGGTTGCGTCGTTAACCCTGCTGTTTAACTCTGCGAGGAACAGTGGAATCATTTGGGACTTTGATTCTTGGGTGAGTGGTTAGTTATATGCGTTGATATAAGTAGTAGTGAAGGCTCTGAGAGCCCACAGTGACTGTTCCAGCGTTATGGTGATGGTAGCACAAGTACAGACAGGTGTGCCAAGCGTTTGCTAACGCTATTGTCAGCAAAGTAGTAACATGGACGTTAACTTTGATACCTGGGTATGTGGCAAGTGACATATTTGTTTTCTTTCAGATAACCATTCATCCATGCACTACGGTACTTGTGTAAATTGTTGGTCATCCACCTATCATATGTACATATTTAAGGTGACCATGTCTATTTATTGTTACTCAATAAACTTGTTCTCGGGAACCTTGCGTCTCCTTCACCTATATTGATTTCATGTTATTTATTGGGCATTTAGCCTATGTATATTAATCGGGGATATCTATAATAGCCTATTCCTTAATGCAAAGCCTTGTTGCACTGGTTTATACTTTCCTTAGCATAAAGGACTCCACCCCTCTCTGAGGACGGTGGTGGCAGCAAGTTTAATCCTACGCAGATATAACCTTTTTGTCTAATTTTACTTCGACCAGGGTGCTGGTCGGGATTTTTCCCTTGGATGCTGTAGTCCCGTAAGACTATGCTTTACTTCATATAGAGTGAGACCACTATATTGTACTGGCTGGCGAGTGATTCATACATAGGTATATGTACTCTTCGTTCGTTTCTAGAGTCTAGTAGGACTCCTCCCTGTAGGGGGCAGGAAGCACTTTCATGGCTTATGATTAGTGAAAAGATGTATAACGGTAACATCTTAGGTCTTTCAGTCGAGTTGACTAAGAAACATTCCTGAGGAGTACAGCACGTATTGAGAATCCACAGATACAGTAATGCTCTGGTATACTTCCATCAGGACGACATGGCTTGAGCCCAAAAAACGGATTTTGAGCGAAGCGAAAAATCTATTTTTGGGTAAGATAGCCATGTCGTCCTGATGGACCCGCCCTGTTCCTTTTCAAAAAAAAAAAAAAAAAAAAAAAAAAAGAGTGAAAAGGGTTGTAGGACCCCTCCCTACATACAGTATCTGTAGCACCTCGTGTATCGCTACAAGGAATACAGATGGCGCCGCAAGCGGCGCAGGGCACGCTTTCGAAACGGGGAGGAGAGATGCCTTACGAACGGCTCCCCCCTTTCTTATCGTTTTCGTTTTCTTGCCATTTGACCCCTACGAAGTGTTAACTCTATTCGGGGTATAGATTGCTATGAGGCGTGTCAAGAATACGTCCACTGATATTTACGATATCCCTAAGGTCTTTTTTAGGGATACTCGCTCCAGGAGTTAGAATTCTGGGTACCTGAAGGTAAATTCTCTGGGAATATCGCCGTAGTTGTAATATACCCTAGGAAGCTGCCTTTAAGGAACTTCCATCAGGACGACATGGCTATCTTACCCAAAAATAGATTTTTCGCTTCGCTCAAAATCCGTTATTTTGTCATAGTCCCCAAAACCTCAATGTACTGTACTATTTTGTCATAGTCCCCAAAACCTCAATGTACTGTACTATTTTGTCATAGTCCCCAAAACCTCAATGTACTGTACTATTTTGTCATAGTCCCCAAAACCTCAATGTACTGTACTATTTTGTCATAGTCCCCAAAACCTCAATATACAGTATAAGTAATATCCAGCCAAAGTCATTACTAACTAGAAGGGCACTCAGTAGAATGCACACCTCCGCCGCACCAGCTTATTGCTCGACCTTGACCTTTGATCTAAACATGTCTTAATTGGCTTGAATTTCATACACTCAAATATGAACCAAGTTTGATGTCACTGTGGCAACGATGTCTAAACTTATGGCTGATTACGTGAATCGGACATTATGCTTGATTGTGACCTAGACCTTTGACCTTGACCTTCCAAAATTTAATCATTTCCAACTTTATACATTACAGTTAATCCCTGCAAGTTTCATTACTCTAAGATTAAAGTTGTGGCCAGGAAGCTGTTCACAAACAAACACACAAACAGGCGGTAAAACATAACCTCCTTCCAACTTTTAATAAACTCTTATGAAAGTAAATTACAGTAAACTAATAAAACGCAGTAATTCCTTACCTCAGCTAAATGAAGGCGTCCAACATGTTCTTCAGCAATCTTTTCAAGTAACGGCTTCAAGGAATGGCACGGCTCGCACCAATCGGCGTGAAAGTTGACGATCACGGGAAGTGAATTCCGCATGACTTTATTCTTGAAGTCGTCTTCCCCCGAGATCATGTAGACGTCGTTATGTTGGTCGCTTAAATGGATACTCCTGGTACCAGCCGCAGCACTTATGCGAACTACGTGGCTTCTGAGACAAGTGAGACCCAATCGAGGAACTTTGTCGAAGACGGCGGTAAACACGGGCATAACGCTAGCCATTTTGGATGCCTGTACTGCACTGTACTTTATGTTATCCACAAAATAAAAAGTCAGAAGACTTGTGGAAGACAATTTTGTACTTGAGTAAAGGTAGGCCTGTGGTAGTCACTAAGTTTTTATTTTTTTCAGGGCTCTTGCTTGTACAGGTTCAGTCCAATGTGCAATGACCGCACCGAAGCCAACGACTGCCGATGCTCCGCAGATAAGCAGTATTATTACCCGTGGAATGAATAAATGATCGATGACCTGAAATGAAGCCAGTTATTACTTTCCATTCATGTCGTATATAACTTTAACCCTTTTACCCCCAAAGGACGTACTGGTACGTTTCACAAAAGCCATCCCTTTACCCCCATGGACGTACCGGTACGTCCTTGCAAAAAAATACTATAGAAATTTTTTTTTTTCATATTTTTGATAATTTTTTCAGAAAATTCAGGCATTTTCCAAGAGAATGAGACCAACCTGACCTCTCTATGACAAAAATTAAGGCTGTTAGAGCAATTTAAAAAAAATATACTACAAAATGTGCTGGGAAAAAAATAACACCCTGGGGGTTAATGGTTGGAAATTTCCCAAGAGCCTGGGGGTAAAAGGGTTAAGATGAGATAAATTACTTATCCAACTATTATATCCTAATCAGTTTTCTTTGTTGTAGAAAACTACTGGAATGGCAAAGTAAGATTTATTGGATAATGGCTAATGCTCCACAGTAAAAGCTCAAATTATGAAAGAAGCTATTTTCAAAAGACTATTTTGAGTTAAAATTTCTAAAACAATAACTAATTTCGGAGAAGAAAATGTTACTAAACTACAACTAATAGGAAAGAATATATGGTCAATTATAAAATAAGTAAAAATAAATAAATCTTCATTTCTTAATCATGTGTAATTTACAGCTTTTCTTTAAACATGTACTGTATATAATACATTACTGTCATTCTTTTGACTGTGTACAATATAATTCCCACTGAATAGAGAACAGTACCTCTAATAACACAGATTTTGAACTCCTTATTAAAATGGTTTCTACGTCTGTAAAGTACATGTGAATTAAACACGTATCACACTGCCTGAGGTTGACCCCGTAGAAAACGGGAAGAGGGTAAACTATACAAAAAGCTGGTCTGTTAGGTAGAGTTACCAGTAACTCCTAAGAAGAGTTACCATTAACTCCTAAGAAGGTAGTTCTAGGTAAGTAACCGTGTTGGAACAAATGTGAATTAAAAGAGCTCTTCAACTCATATTGAAGAAAATACACATTTAATGAAAGATTGAACAGTCATTCTAGCATAAGCTTAATGGAAAACATATCTTGCAATGCTAATAAGAAAATTCCAGTCTTAAATTTTGTCAGAATCAACAATCTACTGAACAAAAGAATAATCACAGTCAACACATGTGCCAATTTAGAAATCCCATTTTGTGTTTATGAATTTGTGGACCAAATGGTTTAGGTCCATGTAAGCAGAGGAATGACTCCTGGCACTACCAGTCGCCCAGAACAAGTATGAGTACTGTGTACTTTTCCCCCAGGTGACCAGTAGTGGATGTTCAGCCTTGCTTAGTACTTGGATGCAGGCTGAATGAAGTACAGTAGGTCATGCACATTCTCAGGGCTATAGAGAGAAGGGAGGCTGGATTATGTCATCCTTTCCTTTCGGTGCTACGAGGAGAAAAACCAAGATGGTCCTCCAATGTCCTCCAAGGGATGGGGAAGGTAAACGCTCACGTTCTACCGTTGCCTGGCTTATGGTGCAGGTGCCCATCCCCTGGCAGGACTGCTACCAGTGTGACAACAGCGGTCATCGCACCGGGCTCGTGTTCCTGTCAACTGACCAGGAGGGTAACAGTCACTTGGTGAGTACTGTTTCACTCTACTTAGAAAGAGGATAAATTTGTAAAGACATGGCAGGATTTTGTGCAAATGACCTTCCTTCCAGATTTCTTTGAATTATTAAAAGTGTCAGAACCTTAAAAGGAGGAAGAAAAGAAGCGAACTCACTTCTTCCCCTTGTTAACTGTCCAAAGACCTCTGTATGCAGATTTGTCGAGGTCTGAACAACTGTTGACAAATGATAGCGCTCTCAAAACTAAGAAGCGACAGGTGCTTCTCCAGCAGGAACTAATACATTGAGGGTCACCGATACCAGGGGAGCTAAGGGAATGCACACTGTTAGTGGCACAACAGTCACTACATTTCTCTGGTAGTCACAGTCACTGGGGTCAATTTGAAGGTGGCCAGGTAATCCTTCAAAACACTGATATACGGTGTAACTAGAGGACTTAACAGGACCACTAACTCTTAAGCTCAAAGTCATCATCATTTACAGGCAAATCTTGAGCTGATCAAAAGTAAAATCCTACTGGGAGAAGCAGAAACCTCTACAATGACCAAGCCTCGCAACGAGCAGGCGTCAGGTTCTTCCATCCCCTCTCGTGTATTCCTCATTGACCAAGCCTGTAGTGTTACAGAGAGTCCATGTTAAGAAGGGGGAAGGTAAGAACCAAAATTCTTTTTCAGCATCAGATAGGGAAATCCCTTTGAAAAGTGCAAGAGAAGTCTTTTTAGGCATCTTCCTTTTCTTTCCAAACTTTGCCAACTGCTGGGAAGAGTAAAACTAATACCTGCCACAGGGGGGTTAGACTGTGAACAATCATGCCCCCTACAAAAGGGACAAAGTATATGGGAATCTACAGTCACTTTAGATATAAACCTACTATATGTATCATCTTTCCCAGGGCACTTTCACATGTCACACTCTAATCTATCCATGATAAGTGCTCAACCAAATACTGTACACCACAAATAAATCAAAGTAAATGAAAAACATCCAACAGGCTGCATAAATCAGGAAGCAGCAGCAGCATATCATCTCGTAAATCATCCAAAGTCAAAAGTGGTTGGTTTTTGACGGTCGAGAGGGCTGGACCACCAACCTTGCCCACTTGTAGTTACCTAACTATCTTGTTCACGATTCAATGGCTGCTTCAGTTTGCATTGAAGAACTGCATTTCCTCTTTGAATAGACGAAACGTTTGGTTTTACGTCGGAACAAATAATTATTTCTTTCTCTTCTAAGAAGTTATTTTGATGTTTACAATGATTCATTTATCTTTTACCTGTTTAGGGAGAATAACATGCACTCACATTTTGAAGAAACAGTAGAAATCGGCACAAATAAACATCAAGGTTTTTATACAGTACATGTAAGTACACTCCAACTTTTTACACATTAAAAAAGAAAAAGACAATACTAACAATACAATTACAGTATTACCATTAATGGACAGAATCTGCCGACTTGAACCGAGACAACAGGCACAACATAAGGAGACACACTTAATAAATTATGATTTCTAAGCCATACCGAATTAATCTCAACGGGTTGAAGTGGTGCCTGGTGCTGGGGAAGTAGTAGTAATAGAGCGGAGACAATGAAAGCTGTTATAGTAATCCCAGCGGCTGCTACGATACGCCTACGCCAACAGGCCACCACCGCTACCGCAACTGCTACCCAAATCACAACAAGGATGGTCACACCAATTCCCACTCCAAGTACCCGCATGTTAAGATTCGAAGGCACTACATGCAAGTTATCCAGCTGGGCAAGACAAGGGGGGATTACAATCATTAAGGTTAAGGTCTAAGTGCGTGTATATCACAATACTTTGCGCTGCCTTCTACATGTAACTGAAAATTATTAATACTCTGCAATAAAAATTTTGTCAGCCATTGAAAATTCAAGATAATTATGTTAACCCTTTTACCCCCAAAGGACGTACTGGTACGTTTCACCAAAGCCATCCCTTTACCCCCATGGACGTACCGGTACGTCCTTGCAAAAAAATGGTATCAAAATTTTTTTTTCATATTTTTGATTATTTTTTTTAGAAAATTCAGGCATTTTCCAAGAGAATGAGACCAACCTGACCTCTCTATGACAAAAATTAAGGCTGTTAGAGCAATTTAAAAAAAATATACTGCAAAATGTGCTGGGAAAAAAATAACCCCTTGGGGGTTAAGGGCTGGAAATTTCCAAATAGCCTGGGGGTAAAAGGGTTAATGCAAGACCTAAAAAGAATAAAGTCGCTAAGACCGCTATATAATTCATGTCATAAAAAGAATAAAACAAATTATCTTTTGCAATTGACAAATACATATTTACTGCTTAATTGCTTTATTAAAATTCACACAGCATGGAGTTTTAAAATGAAAATTCAAAATATGTAGTACTCATAACCAACATGCAGTTAAGAAATTCTATGTTAACATATAAATAGTTTTTCTTAGCTTTTGGTGATAGGAATGATGCTTGATAAAATTAAAAGACTAGTTTTGTAGCCTATTGCAAGCAAGTAATGCGTAGCTTAAGACATTGTTTAATAAGCAAATTTAGGTGAACAAACACAATACAATGCCTACAATCCCACACTGACCTAACAAGACATTAACATTCAGTTTACAGATAATGGATTACAGTACATATTTGTTCTTTAAAAATAATGGTAGACTTGATAAAACTGAATTCTACATGTTATTTTTCATGCTAAGCAATATGAGCTATAGTCCATTTCTTTTAGCGATGCATATTTGCACCAACTCGCGGCGGTGCCCTTTTAGCTCGGAAAAGTTTCCGGATCGCTGATTGGTTGGACAAGATAATTCTAACCAATCAGCGATCAGGAAACTTTTCCGAGCTAAAAGGGCACCGCCGCGAGTCGGTGCAAATATGCCTCGCTAAAAGAAATGGACTATAGGCATAGAAACGTGCATTATCTATTCTGATTATATTGTACTACACTATTACACACAACAACTAATTGGGTATGTCTAAAAATAACTCCCTCAAAGTAAGCTACAGAACTGGGTAAAACTGAATGATAGCAGGGCGTGCACTCAAAGATTCAATGATCGCAAATAGTTTATGGGGAAATCATGAGAAGGACCCCCTAGTATCACGGCTTCAGACAGTACATTACGCCCTAGGATATGTAGGAACGGGAAAAACTGTAACATGTTATTTTTATTAGTAAAATAAATTTTTGAATATACTTACCCGATAATCATGTAGCTGTCAACTCCGTTGCCCGACAGAATTCTATGGAGGGATACGCCAGCTATCACAATACTAGAAGGGGGTGTACTTACCAGCGCCACCTGTGGCCAGGTACTATAGTACTTCTTGTTGACACCTCCTCAATTATTCCTCGGTCCACTGGTTCTCTATGGGGAGGAAGGGAGGGTCGATTAAATCATGATTATCGGGTAAGTATATTCAAAAATCTATTTTACTAATAAAAATAACATTTTTCAATATTAAACTTACCCGATAATCATGTAGCTGATTCACACCCAGGGGGGTGGGTGAAAACCAGTGTACAAGATTAAAGGATAGCTAAGTATCCCATATTTCATATAACAGTTATCTCAAATAACAATGAAATAATAAGTACCTGGTAAGGAAGTCGAATTGAACCGTTACTCTGCCTCTTTTTTAAGTTCGTTTTCCTTACTGAGCGCAGCGTTCCTCTTGGAGGCTGAATCAACCCAAAGGTGCTAAAGTATATAGGGTTGCAACCCCTACTAAAGGACCTCTACAAAACCTCTAACCCAGGCGCTTCTCAAGAATGAATAGACCACCCGCCAAATCAAAAGGATGCGGAAGGCTTCTTAGCCTACCGTAACAACCATAAAAACAACAATAAAAGCATTCAAGAGAAAGGTTAAAAAAGGTTATGGGATTAAGGGAATGTAGTGGCTGAGCCCTCACCTACTACTGCACTCGCTGCTACGAATGGTCCCAGGGTGTAGCAGTTCTCGTAAAGAGACTGGACATCTTTAAGATAAAATGATGCAAACACTGACTTGCTCCTCCAATAGGTTGCATCCATTATGCTCTGCAGAGAACGGTTTTTATTAAAGGCCATCGAAGTAGCTACGGCTCTTACTTCGTGGGTCCTTACCTTCAGCAATGCAAGGTCTTCCTCCTTTAAGTGAGAATGGGCTTCTCTAATCAGAAGCCTTATATAATACGAAACCCCGTTCTTGGACATGGGCCTCGAAGGTTTCTTGATGGCACACCATAAGGCTTCTGACTGTCCTCGAATAGGTTTAGACCTCTTAAGATAATATTTGAGAGCTCTGACAGGGCAAAGAACTCTCTCTAGTTCGTTACCTACCATGTTGGAGAGGCTAGGTATTTCAAACGATCTAGGCCAAGGACGTGAAGGAAGTTCGTTCTTTGCTAGGAATCCGAGCTGAAAAGAACATGTTGCAGATTCGGTCGTGAAACCAATGTTCTTGCTGAAGGCATGAACCTCACTGACTCTCTTAGCTGTTGCAAGGCAGACGAGAAAAAGAGTCTTGAGGGTAAGGTCCTTGAAGGAAGCTGACTGGAGAGGTTCGAACCTAGATGACATAAGGAACCTTAAGACTACGTCTAGGTTCCAGCCTGGAGTGGATAGACGACGCTCTTTAGACGTCTCAAAAGACTTAAGAATGTCTTGAAGGTCCTTGTTGGAAGAAAGGTCCAAACCTCTGTGGCGGAGAACTGAAGCCAACATACTCCTATACCCTTTAATCGTAGGGGCTGAAAGGGATCTCTCATTCCTAAGATGTAGAAGGAAGTCAGCTATTTGGGTCACAGAGGTATTGGTAGAGGATATTGAATTGGCTCTACACCAGCTTCGGAAGACTTCCCACTTAGATTGGTAGACTCTACGAGTGGAAACCCTTCTTGCTCTGGCAATCGCACTGGCTGCCTCCTTCGAAAAGCCTCTAGCTCTAGCGAATCTTTCGACAGTCTGAAGGCAGTCAGCCGAAGAGCGTGGAGGTTTGGGTGCAACCTGTCTACGTGAGGTTGACGTAGAAGGTCCACTCTTAGAGGTAGAGTCCTGGGGATGTCGACTAGCCATTGAAGTACCTCTGTGAACCATTCTCTTGCAGGCCAAAGGGGAGCAACCAGCGTCAGCCGTGTCCCTTCGTGCGAGATGAATTTCTGCAGAACTTTGTTTATTATCTTGAACGGTGGGAATGCGTAAAGGTCGAGATGGGACCAGTTCAGTAGAAAAGCATCCACATGAACTGCTGCAGGGTCTGGAACAGGGGAACAGTACAGCGGAAGTCTCTTGGTTATGGAGGTGGCAAACAGATCTATGGTAGGTTGACCCCACAAGGTCCAAAGTCTGTTGCACACACTCTTGTGGAGGGTCCATTCCGTGGGAATGACCTGATTCCTTCTGCTTAGGCGATCTGCTGAGACGTTCATATTGCCCTGAATGAACCTCGTGACCAGAGTGAGGTTTAGACCTCTTGACCAAATGAGGAGGTCCCTTGCGATCTCGAATAGGCTCCTCGAATGGGTCCCTCCTTGCTTGGAGATGTAAGCCAAGGCTGTGGTGTTGTCTGAGTTCACCTCCACCACTTTGCCTAGCAGGAGGGACTTGAAGTTCAGCAGGGCTAAATGAACTGCTAGTAGCTCCTTGCAGTTGATGTGGAGCAATCCCTGTTCCTCGTTCCACGTTCCCGAGCATTCCCGTCCGTTCAAGGTCGCACCCCAGCCCGAGTCCGATGCATCTGAGAAGAGATGAAGATTGGGGGTCTGAATAGCCAACGATAGGCCCTCCCTGAGAAGGAGATTGTTCTTCCACCACAGGAGAGTGGTCTTCATCTCTTGGGTGATTGGGATAGAGACTGCTTCGAGAGTCGAACCCTTGTCCCAATGAGCTGCAAGATGGAATTGAAGAGGGCGGAGGTGGAGTCTCCCTAGCTCGACGAACAGGGCCAGTGATGAAAGGGTCCCTGTGAGACTCATCCACTGTCTCACCGAGCAACTGCTCCTCTTCAGCATGCTCATGATGCACTCTAGGGCTTGGCTTATCCTGGGGGCCGATGGAAAAGCCCGAAAATCCTGACTCCGAATCTCCATTCCCAGGTACACAATGGATTGGGAGGGAATGAGCTGAGACTTTTCTATGTTGACTAACAGACCCAGTTGTCTGATTAAGTCCAAAGTCCAGTTGAGATTCTCCAGACAGCGACGACTCGTGGAAGCTCTCAACAGCCAGTCGTCTAAGTAGAGGGAGGCTCTGATGTCCGATAAGTGTAGGAATTTTGCTATATTCCTCATCAGATGAGTGAACACCATAGGAGCTGTGCTTAGGCCAAAACACAGGGCTTGGAATTGGTAGACAACCTTTCCAAAAACGAATCTCAGGAAAGGTTGGGAGTCTGGATGAATAGGAACGTGAAAGTAGGCATCTTTCAAGTCCAACGAGACCATCCAGTCCTCCTGTCTGACCGCTGCTAGGACCGACTTCGTCGTCTCCATCGTGAACGTCTGCTTGGTGACATACGCGTTGAGCGCGCTGACGTCCAGCACCGGTCTCCAACCTCCTGTCTTCTTGGCCACAAGAAAGAGACGGTTGTAGAAGCCCGGGGATTGATGGTCCCGGACTATAACCACTGCCTTCTTCTGCACAAGTAGCGACACCTCCTGGTGCAATGCTAGCCTCTTGTCCTCTTCTTTGTAGTTGGGAGAGAGGTTGATGGGAGATGTGGTCAGAGGTGGTTTGAGGCAGAATGGAATCCTGTAACCGTCCCTCAGCCAACTGACAGACTGGGCGTCTGCACCTCTCTTCTCCCAGGCTCGCCAGAAGATCTTGAGTCTGGCTCCTACTGCTGTCTGGAGATGAGGAGAGTCAGTTTTTTCCTTTAGATGTCTTGGAGCCTTTCCTAGACTTGCTCCTGTAAGAGTCTGGACGGGAGCTTCCTCGGCTGGGGGCTCTACCACGAAAGGGCGGTATGAACCTCGTAGCAGGGGTATCAGCCACTGGGGAGCGATAAGTCTTGGGGACTGAGGTAGCAACCTTAGACTTACGAGCCGATGAGGCTACAAGATCGTGTGTGTCCTTTTGTATCAGGGCAGCAGACAAGTCCTTAACCAGCTCTTCGGGGAAGAGGAACTTCGAGAGCGGAGCAAAAAGGAGTTGTGACCTTTGACAAGGTGTAATGCTGGAGGAAAGGAAGGTACACAGCTGTTCCCTTTTCTTCAAAACCCCTGATACAAACATCGACGCAAGCTCACCAGATCCATCCCTAATGGCCTTATCCATGCAGGACATTAATAGCATGGCAGAATCCTTGTCCGCAGGAGAGGTCTTCTTGCTGAGGGCCCCCAGGCACCAGTCTAGAAAGTTGAACATCTCAAATGCTCTAAATACTCCCTTCAGTAAGTGATCAAGGTCTGAGAAGGTCCAGCAAACCTTAGAGCGCCTCATTGCAGTTCTCCGAGGCGAATCTACCAGACTTGAGAAGTCAGCCTGGGCAGAGGCAGGTACTCCCAAGCCTGGTGCTTCTCCTGTGGCATACCAAACGCTCGCTTTCGAAGTGAGTTTAGTCGGAGGGAACATGAAAGAAGTTTTGCCAAGGTGTTGCTTAGTCTGCAGCCACTCCCCTAAGATCCTTAACGCTCTCTTAGAGGACCTTGCTAGGACTAGCTTAGTATAGGTGGACTTAGCTTGCTGTATGCCCAGCGAAAACTCAGATGGCGGAGAGCGGGGAATAGCAGAGACAAAGTGGTCTGGGTAAACCTCCCTAAGCAGAGCCAAGACCTTACGAAAGTCAATAGACTGTGGAGAAGGCTTGGATTCATCCACGTCTGACGAGGGATCCAGGTGTGCCGCCTCATCATCAGACGCCTCATCACCAGAGTGTAGCGAAGAGATCGGACAAGAATGCTGAACAGCAGAGTCAGAACGAGTAGGAACAATATTAGTGGTTTCCTCTTCAAGTAACTGTTGAGGGAAAACCTGAGGCTCAGACTGCAAAGGCTGAATAAAAGACGAAGCAGAAGGAAGGCGCATGGGTGGAGGAGGCTGACTCCTAGCATGAGTGGTTGAACCCAAGGGTTGCGCTTGCTGAGCGGTTGGCGGAAGCGGAGTAGCAAGTTCCTGTTCCTGTGGTGTGAGCGGAGCGCGATGAGGTAGAGGCTGCGCAGAACAAGGTAAATGTCTCGCAAGCTGAGGCTCCTGAGGCGCAAGGCTAAGGTGTAGTGGTGCTTGCCTTGTGGAGGGTTGAGCTCGCTGCAGCGAGGGCTGAGGAGACTGACTCATGGACGGGAGAGGTTGTTGTACCTCAACCGAGTGTTGCACCACTGGTGGAGCAGCAAGTGGAGGCGGAGGAAGAGAGGTATAATCCTCCTGATCCCATTGTAAAGGTTGCCTTAAAGAAGGCGGAGGCTGAACACCACTGGGAACAGCAAACTCAGAACGAGGCTCAACATCGTACGCCTGGCAGGTGGTACTGCGATCAGGCGGAGCGAGCGCAGGCGGAGCGAGCGCAGGCGGAGGGAGCGCAGGCGGAGGGAGTGTAGGCGGAGGCGGAGGCGCAACACTCTCAGCCCGACACTCACGCATCAAGTCCGAAAGCTGTGCTTGCATGGACTGTAGAAGAGTCCACTTGGGGTCGGCAGAAACTACAGTAGGCTGAGGTAAAGCCTTAACAGTCGAGCTCTGTTGTGGCAGAACCTTACTCCTCTTGGGCGGAGTGCAGTCGACAGATGACTGCGGCGAGTCAGAGCTGAGCCAATGACTGCAACCTGGCTGAGCACTCGCGGACTGGACTCTGCGTTTAAGTGGTCTCGAGACCTGAGACCAACGTTTCTTCCCTGACAGTTGATCAGCGGACGAGAAAAAGACGGGCTCAATCGTCTGCAGGTGGGAGTGACGGTCTTTGGAAGACACGCCCGTAACCACCGAGGATACTTCTGTGCGCCTAACAAGGCCTGCCGAACCCTTATGCCCTTCGACATTGCTTCTCCCCTGGGCTTGGGAGCTTGCAAGAGGTCCCGGACTGGGAGGACGACTGGCTCGCACAGAAGTATCCTCACGCACCACACTGGCACTGACACTAGCACTTGGCACTGCACTGACACTAGCACTCGTCACAGCACTGGCACTAATTCCACCCACTGCACTCTTGACCTTAAGTTCCTTGACTTCGGCCATCAGAGACTTATGATCACTTACCACTGACTCTACTTTATCGCCTAAGGCCTGAATAGCACGCAAAACAACAGACATATCAGGCGGAGGGCAAACAGTAGGTTCGGGGGTAGCCACTACAGGGGTAGGAAAAGGTAGGGGATCATGAGGTGAGGAAAAAAGTGAAGAGTGAGAAGAACTCCTCCTAACTCTACCTCTCTCTAACTTAGTTGAATATTTCAAAAGACGGACAAATTCCAGTTCCGAAAGTCCGGCGCATTCCTCACATCGATTTTCTAACTGACAGGGCCTGTCCCTACAGTCAGAACAAGCGGTGTGAGGATCTACCGAGGCCTTCGGAATACGCCTATTGCAAGACCTACATCGTCTATGGGAGGGGGCTTGCGAAATGTCAGACATCTTGAATCCAAAGAGTTAGCCAAAGGGGGTTCCAAAATCAAGCAAAAGATCGTTAACCGTTAATCAGGACTATATAAAAGCTATCTAGCTAATATAAGAAGGTTTCCAGTAAAGCGACAGCCGAAATCTGAGAGAATACTTCACCAATTAGCCGTGAAAATACTCGAAGATCATAAGCGTATCCCAGAACGTCTTGCCGGAAGCACGACAGAGGAATAATTGAGGAGGTGTCAACAAGAAGTACTATAGTACCTGGCCACAGGTGGCGCTGGTAAGTACACCCCCTTCTAGTATTGTGATAGCTGGCGTATCCCTCCATAGAATTCTGTCGGGCAACGGAGTTGACAGCTACATGATTATCGGGTAAGTTTAATATTGAAAAAATATACATTATAGTATGAAAAACTTATGCACGTTCACCTAACATTTGCCTCGTAATGTCTAAATAATTCCTTAGGTTTGATTAGATTATGTCGTATCCTTTATTTGAGACCACTTCAACCATGCAGATTTTAATGCAATTTCATATTGAATATAATCTTAGCTTGATTTAGATTTCGTAAGTTAACATCAAGAATACAGCATGAAATGCGAGTGGCTTCTTCAAATAACTGATGAACAGATCTATTTTTGTTGATGCCCGTCGGTTGTTGTTCTCAAGAGATGAGATTTGGGTCTCCACTTTGAGGGGTGTAAACAAAAATTTATGATCAGTAGCTAGTACTGTATATTGATTTAACAGTGTTAAGCCTTTACAGTACTGTATTTGCTTAATTGTTGATGTAAATTTCTCTCCCTATCCTAGTAACTCTTTTTAAAACCTTTAAATATATATTTATACATCTATCTGTACAAAATGTAGTTATTGTCCCACTATTCACATAAAAATTGTTGAGGCATGAACTTGTTTATGAGACAATTTTATCTTATCGAATGCAAATAAATTTCAGATCTTATCCTGTGCTTTCGCAATGGTTTTTGCAACAAACTTGTACCTTGTACAAATGGGCATGGCTGTCGTCTCAAACATACGGATTAAAAAGGTATCATGGCTTTGAACGCGGAGATCCAGAATTACTGATCCACTGTGATCGTAATCATTAGTTCAACATCTTGTCGAGTGTCCTCGTTGGTCCTGGTATAAATAAAGACTCTCCTCGCATAATTAAGGTAGGCATAAAATAAGGTAGGTTGGGGAGTAGGGTAAGGGTACGGGTCAATTAGGACCCAGTATCCTAGGCTTAGTTAGGTTAAGGAATATATCTGCATTCCCCCACAAAAAATTTAAGGGATTTTATCAGGTTAGGTCAGAAGCATGGAGAAACTAGAGGGGCACTCAGTAGAGCGCAGACCTCCGCTGCGGCAGTTTATTCTTTTACCTTTTGCGTGACCTGTACCTTGACCTTTAACCTTAACATGTTATTGCCGTGGATTTTCATACACTCAAAAATGAACCAAGTTTGAAATCTCTGTGACAACGATGTCCAAATTTATGGCTGATTACGTGAATTGGACATTTTGCTTGAATGTGAATTTGGCCAAAAATTTAATCATTTCCAGTTTTTTACATAACAGTTAATCCCTGCAAGTTTCATTACTCTACGATTAAAATTGTGGCCAGGAAGCTGTTCACAAACAAACACACAAACAGGGGGTAAAACATTACCTCCTTTCAACATCGTTGGCAGAGGTAATTAAGGCATTTGTCAGGTTAGGTTAGAAGGCTGGAGAGATGAGACCCTGTGCCCTTTATGTAAGGTTATGATGTATCCCTGTAACTGCCCGTGCTAACGTACATCTTCATGCATTGTATTTTTCATTATTGTTAATAGTTACATTAATGAATACACGCTACACATATGTACCACTGGGAACATTTGTAAATAAGCGGACACAAGACGGCTCAGGCATAGAAATAGGTTGTAAATCACAGGCATTGAGAAAGTAAATTCGGTAAAATTACAGTTAAAATTGTAAATTCAGTCTTTGTTTTACAAAACCTTATGAAATATGGCATGAGCTAAAATACTCAACCTAACCTATGTCGTCGTTTATTTACCAGGGAGGCTAGTACCCCCTTTACTAAGACTAGCTAGTGGGTGTGTCCTCCGTTCTGCCAATTAAATTAACAATACCTATTATGTGTTTTAGCCTATGCATTGTTAATAATTTTTGTTTATAACATTTGGCTTCAACGATCAAATTGCACATCATGGGGAGTGGAAAATTCATTAATTTGACAATAGTAGAATTAAATATATTTTTCCTTAACGTTAATATGCCAATTGGTAGACGATCTTTTAATTGGGGGATTCATATCAGCGGCCAGTTCCTCACGCGTTCATTAAAAATGGACATCAATTAACCTAAACTCTCCCCCCCCCCAACCTAACCTAACCTACAAGCCGTGTCCGTACCTACTTACTTAACGGGGGAGCTAACGTCCCCCCTCGACCCCCCTTACACCTTCGTATTCTAAGTCATATGTATTTGGCCGCTATCATACATACAACCCCCATTGGGTGCTATATTATGTAGTTTCCAAATAACTCCTTATTTTACTGTAATGTGTTTATTGCATCCCTAATAAATACCTCAGCTTCCTAAATATGTAAACAAATAAGGAAATAGTTAAATACGTAAACAAATAAGAAAATAGTTGTTACATAATTATGCAATAGGGTAAGACCTAGGAGGATTAATACTACTGGAGATGCCTTGACTCAGAATTCTTTCCTGAACCCGTGAGGGCAGGGTTTGGCCAGATTCACCCCTTCAAACTGTCAAATCTCGATCCCAAGTTAATCCTCCGACAGCGTACTGGTACTTAGTCTGTTTTACCCAGACTTTTGTTTATAGCCGATAACTATTTTCTTGTGCTATTTTATTAGCGATGGTCCCTTCCTGTGATGCTTTATCAAAAAAAAAAAAAAAATAATAATGTTAAACTTGTTGCTCAACTTATTTGTGAATCAGTTACAAACTCCTTGGAATAATGAACTACAGTAAAGTCGTTGACCTTTATAGCCGTCTATGGATGACATTGAACACAGCTTGTGATGATCTCACAACTGTTGTTACTGATTTTTGCCTAAAGGCAGGCAACTGATTTTTTACAACCAAGAGCAGCACAGGAAGGAGCCATCGCTAATGAAAGCACAATAAGGGTTACCGTCTCTAAACAAAGGTCTGAATAGAACTGACTACAAATTCCAATACAGTGACAGAGATTAACTTGAAGGATCAAGAACTGACAGTTAGAAGGGTAAAAACCTGGCTTCCCTTAATCCGGGTCAGGGCATCTCCAGTTATTTTTCCTCCAAGGGTAAGACAGACTAAGCCTCGGATATGCTCTATAACTAGGGCTGCCCTATAATACGATAAATAGTAATTTATCTATAGTATTCTTAATAAGCTTTGTAATTACCATATCAAGATAACAAACAAGATGCAAGAATATGATAAGCTTACGAGAAAATACACAAACAAAGAAATACTGGTCACTCACTGTTTGTTTACTAAAGTGACGTCACGAGTCCAGCTGCAGACGGTGTTAAAAATCGCTCCCTTGTGACTACAAACAGTCTAAAGATACATGTGAAATCGCTCCATTGTGACCCTATAAAGTCTAAAAATACATGTGAAATTGCTGCCTTGTAACCCTCTAAAAAGTCGAAAAATACTTGTGAAATGGCTCCCTTGTGACTCTCTAAAAAGTTTTAAAATAAACGTGAAATTGCTGCCTTGTGACCCTCATAAAAAGTCTAAAAATACATGTGAAATCGCTCCATTGTGACTATAAACAGTCTAAAAATACATGTGAAATGGCTACATTGTGACCCTCTAAAAAGTCTTAAAATTCATGTGAAATCGCTCCCTTATTGACCCTCTAAAAATGTAAAAATACATGTGAAATCGTTCCCTTGTGACCCTCTTAAAAGTCTAAAAATACACGTGAAATTGCTCCCTTGTGACCCTCTAAAATGTCTAAAAATAAATGCGAAATCGCTCCATTGTGACCCTCTAAAAAGTTTTAAAATACACGTGAAATTGCTACCTTGTGACCCTCTAAAAAGTCTAAAAATACATGTGAAATCTCTCCATTGTGACCCTCTAAAAAGTCTAAAAGTACTTGTGAAATCGCTCCTTTGTGGCCCTCTAAAATGTGTAAAAATAGTGTAAAATCGCTCCCTTGTGACCCTCTTAAAAGTGTAAAAATACATGTAAAATCGCTCCCTTCTGACCCTCTAAGAAGTGTAAAAATACATGTGAAATCACTCCATTGTGACCCTTTGAAAAGTCTAAAAATACATGTGAAATCTCTCCCTCTAAGTCACCTTTACATATGGAGCAATCAGATATTACAAATCATTTGTAAATTAATTGTAATTGATTATTAGTATATATATTTTATATATATATATATATATATATATATATATATATATATATATATATATATATATTTATCATATTCTCCTTCACGTACTGGGTTGTTATGAAACTTTTTTCCTTGCCTTTTTACTTAATAAAAATGTCTTACTTGCTTGGGGCAATTATAAAAAAAAAAACTTCAGAAATGTACCATCCTTCTGTAGTGTGAATTGGTAACTGTGACTGCTGGTGTTTGTATGCTTGCTTGGCAACATTGAGTCTCTAACACTGTACCTGCTTGGCCAACACCCTGCCACAACTTTAAGCTGAATAAAGCCAACGTTCCAGCAACTGTTTGGTATTCCACAATTTATTCAGCTTAATATTCAACATGGACAAGTTTCTAAGGCCCAGCCCGATTGATGTGGACCCAGAATCAGCCGATGCAGAGGACAAATGGATTATGTGGCATGATAACTTTGAGGCGTTCTGTGCGGCCATCAACCCGGACTTAAATCCAGATAAGTTGGCCTTGCTTCGTGCTCACGTATCTTGTAAACTGTTTAAGATAATCAAAAGTGCCACCACATATGCCACTGCCATAAGCCTGTTGAAGGCTAGATTTGTGAAACAGAAAAGTGAAGTGTTTGCCAGATACAAATTAGCCACCTGCAAGCAACAGAGCGGTGAGACTCTAGACGCTTTTTTGGATAACCTCAAAGGTCTGGCCTCGGAATGTAGCTTCACTGATTGTACAGCCGCTCAGGCTGAAGAACTGGCCATCAGAGATTCGTACATCACGGGTATGGCATCTAATGCAATCCGACAGAGACTGTTAGAGAACTTATCCTTGGACTTATCCACAGCTGTGAAACAAGCCCGTGCACTGGAAATGGCTCAACTGCACTCAGCGTCTTATGCAAGTGAAACCAATACCACAGTGGCAGCATTGATAGATGATCAGGCAAAACCCGAAATGGATCCCAACAGTTTTCCGATCGAAATGAGTGACTCCCTGAATCCAAGTGAGTGTGCTGCCGCCGTCAGCGATCAGAGGTGCTTCTTTTGTGGAGGATCCCTACATCCCAGAGCCCACTGCCCAGCCAAGAGAGCCTCGTGTTCCAACTGTCAGAAGGTAGGTCATTATGCTCGTGTCTGCAAGTCGCAAAGAAAACGATGGAACAATAATGGTAAATCACCTAACTCTAATCTTGTAGCTGGAGTTGTCCCAGACAATCTCCCACAGTCCATCCCTGCTTCCTTAACAGGGGCCGCTGTGACTGCAGCTTCCCCTGCACTACGAAGTGTTTACAAAACTGTCCTACCTGTAGAACTGAATGGAGGGGAGGCCCTGGACGGGCTGGTCGACACTGGAGCATTTAAAAGCTTTATAGATGCCAAAGTAGCTAGGGCTATGAACTCAGTGACTCGTTCTTCAGCCTGCAGCATAACCATGGCTAATGCCAAACAGACAATGAAACTCAACAAGTGTTGCAATTACGATTTAACTGTAAGTGGAAGAGTATACCCTGAGTTCTGTCTGCACTTGATGGACGATTGCGTGGCTCCAGTCGTTTTGGGATACGACTTCCTACAGTTACACAAGCAAGTCAGCGTAGACTTTGGTGGGACGCTACCACCTTTGGAGCTAAGCATCCAGTCACCTTGTGCTCTGATAGCAGCTCAAATTGAACCGCCAGCCATCTTCGACAATCTGACAGTCGACTGTCACCCGATACAGGTGAAATCCAGAAGGTATTCCAAAGAGGACTACGAGTTCATCAAGAAAGAAGTAAAAAGGCTGCTAGAGGAGGGCATCATCACACCGAGTCGCAGCTCGTGGAGAGCTCAAGTGGTAGTCGTCGATCAGTGTGATAAGAAAAGATTAGTCATAGATTACTCTCAAACCATAAACAGATTCACCAACCTGATTGCTTATCCTGTTCCAGGGATCACCGAGATGATTGAGAAAATTTCTACTTACCGCTACTTCAGCTCCATAGACTTGAAGGCAGCATATCATCAAATACCATTGAACATGGCTGATCGGAAATTCACGGCGTTCGAAGCGGATGGAAGGCTGTTCGAATTCACGCGTTTGCCTTTTGGAGTAACCAATGGGGCTACCTGCTTTCAGCAAGTTCTCGACGAAATTATTGGTAAGGAACAACTAGAGGGTACGTTCGCCTACATAGATGACATCACGGTCTGCGGTCACACACGTGAAGAACACGACAAAAATCTGAAACGCTTTCAAGAAACTGCATTGAAGTATGGACTTACCATAAATGACAAGAAAAGTGTTTATGCTCAAACATCAATCTCTATTTTGGGCCATGTAGTGAATGATCACCAAGTCCTACCTGACCCGGAAAGAATGCGTCCATTGCTGGAGATGAACCCTCCGGACAGTACCCCTAGTCTCAAAAGAACGTTAGGACTCTTATCCCACTATGCGAAGTGGGTACCGAACTTCTCCCAGAAAATTCGACCTTTAGTCGAAGTGAAAACTTTCCCGATGGCCAAATCCGCAGAACAAGCACTCGAAGAACTAAAGAATGAAATATCTCGAGCTTCACTTGCTGCTATAGATGACGAAGCAGTCTTTGTAGTCGAAACAGACGCCTCTGCTGACGCCGTTGCAGCCTCATTGACACAAGAAGGAAAACCAGTGGCCTTCTTTTCTCGCTCGCTCTCAGAATCGGAGAAACGACAATCGGCAGTGGAACGCGAAGCATGTGCTATCGTAGAAGCCATCAAGAAATGGCGACACTTTCTGCTAGGACGTAAATTTAGACTCATAACTGATCAGCAATCGGTGCGTTTTATGTTTGACGCCAAGAACCATGGCAAAATCAAGAATGAAAAAATAATGCGGTGGAGGCTGGAACTGAGTTGTTTCAACTTCAACATCACATACAGACCTGGATCAAAGAACCAAGTAGCAGACGCTCTCTCTCGTGCCTCGGGATGTGTGGCTTCACTTACCTGTACTCAAGGAGACGAGCTGACTCAGCTTCACGAGCACCTGTGCCATCCAGGAATCAGAAGGATGACCCACATCATAAGACAGAGAAACTTACCCTTTACCATTGAAGAAGCTCGGACTGTCATACGTAAATGTCAAACCTGTGCTAAGATCAAACCTAAGTTCTCCAAAGAAACAGGAACATTGATAAAAGCTACCAGGCCATTCGAGCGTCTGGCTATCGACTTCAAAGGTCCGATGCCGTCCACCACAAAGAACAAATACATTCTCAACATAATTGACGAGTACAGCAGATTTCCGTTCGCCTTTGCAACAGAAAACACCTCAGCGAGTACCACCATTAAATGTTTGTCTACTCTCTTTTCAGTTTGGGGCCTGCCCGAGTACATTCATTCAGACAGGGGACCTGCTTTCGTGTCGTCAGAGTACCAAAAGTTCCTTCATGACCGTGGAGTGGCTACAAGCTACTCGTCTGCGTATAACCCCCGTGGCAATGGCCAGATCGAGAGAGCCAATGGAACTTTGTGGCGCACCGTAAGGTTAGCTCTCGCTTCTCTCTCCCTCCCTATAGAAATGTGGGAGGCTGTCCTGGATCAAGCATTACACAGCATGAGGTCCCTTCTGTGCGTCGCTACGAACCAAACACCGCATGAGCGCATGTTCCTGCACCCCAGGAAAGCAACATACGGGCAGGCGGCTCCATCATGGATGACAGAAAATGAACAAGCTCTTCTAAAGAAAACGGTTAGGAAATCCAAGTACGAACCTGAGGTCGAGGAAGTTAGACTCCTGCATGTCAACCCACAATGGGTTCGTGTTGCACACCAAGACGGCAAGGAATCCACTGTGTCGACTCGTCACCTGGCTCCTGCAGCTAAAATATTCAGTCCAAACACCTGTCACGATAAAGGAAGCCGTCATATCTTCAACATGCGAGAGAATGGTAAGACTCCCATTAATCAAGGACCCACCCTCCCACCTGGAGACCCCAGCCAGAGAACGGAAAGAAGTCAAGTGGATACAAAACAAGACCAGGGGAGGGAGCCCGCAACCGAACCGCAACAAACCACAGAACCGCCCACCCCGGGAAAGGTACCGTCGAAAGGAACACCCACAGAAACGCCAACCTCAGAGGCGCCTCAACGCTCAAGTCGCACTAGGCGCCCTCCAGGCTATCTCTCAGATTTTGTCCTAGATGAGTGGGAGTAGTATGGGTGGTAAGTGTCCTTATGTCAATGTGTTTATTATGAATTAGTAGTTATAGGGCCCATTGTTACCAATGTGTTTTTTTTTATGTGAGATGAGCCCAGTTATCATATAAAATAAGTACTCATGAGTTTTGTATTATGATATGAAATTTGTAGTGCCAATAAGGTGAGCCTTGTAATGCAAATGCGATGTAAGAATAATTACAGTTGGTGTGAAATTAGTGAATTCATGTTTTGTTATGATGCAGATGTGTACTGTACTGTATGTTCTTCTTCTCAGTGGGGGTGAATGTAGTGTGAATTGGTAACTGTGACTGCTGGTGTTTGTATGCTTGCTTGGCAACATTGAGTCTCTAACACTGTACCTGCTTGGCCAACACCTTGCCACAACTTTAAGCTGAATAAAGCCAACGTTCCAGCAACTGTGTTTGGTATTCCACACCTTCACATACTGAATTGTCTGGTAACACTTTCATTGCCTTTTTTATTGAAAAATAAAATATTTACTTGTTTGGAGCAATAAAAACCTTAATAAATATCACCTCCGTCACGCACTTGAGTGTCTGTAAACTGTGATTTTTTAGCGGTTATTAAAAAAAATAACTTTTCTGTTTACTTTTTTGCTTTTACGGGTTTATTTCTCGCCCTCCACCAGACACTAAAAGTCTGTTCAGGCGGGCCTTGGTGTGTGAAAAGAGTTTCTTTCCAGTTAATATTTTGCTCTGTATCGTTATCAGCTATTTCGCTAGCATTTGTATTCAGCCTTAATAGATTTCAGGTCACTATTATAACACTTTCCAAAGAGATAAGTCTTCAGGTTTTTCTTGAAAGCTGCCACATTTTTGCTATTCTTGACATCAAGTGGAAGGTCGTTGAAGAGTCTCTCTCTCTCTCTCTCTCTCTCTCTCTCTCTCCTCTCTCTCT
>NC_090748.1:108094320-108129320 GCF_036898095.1 Palaemon carinicauda
GTTACTTTAACTTTACTTTAAAGGCTGCATAACTGGAGCTTTTGAGATTATTATTATTATTATTATTATTATTATTATTATTATTATTATTATTATTATTATTATTATTATTATTATTATTAGCTAAACTACAACCCAAGTTGGAAAAGCAAGAGGCTATAAGCTTAAGGGCTCCAACTGGGAAATATAGCCCAGCGAGGAAGGGGAATAAGGAAATAGAAAAACGATATAAGAAATAATGAACAATTAAAATAAAATATTCTTAAATTAGTAACAACATCAAAATAGATATTTTTATATGAATAAAAAGACGTTAGATCGTGTAAACCCCACTTTAGAGGTGCTGTTATAAAGAATAGTTTTCGACTTATTATTTTATTATACATTATTATTTATTTGATCATATTGTTTTATTTATTATAGGTAACAATTACACATTTTTAATTAATGTTTATCATAAATAAGTCTACATTTTGTTTAAATCTTTGATAATTTTATTTTTGACACATTGAGAAATAGCCAATTTTTGTAAATTCTTCCATCGAATAAAAAAATATAGCCTTTGTTATAATTATAATATTTATGTGATTAATGTAATTTATAGATTATAATTTTTTATTAAACTAAACTAAATATAATTTTGAAAATATATTTTTAAATCACTATCCTGCTACTTCAAGACCAGCTCGGCCCAGTGTTGCCAGGTTGGCCTTTTTTCAGGCCAAAAATAAATCTCAATTTTGGACTTTTTGTAGTTAGTTGGCCTTGAGTTATGTCATGAAAAAAATGTTTGCTTTAAATACTATATTTTTGAACTTTTTCTAATAATGAGTTGGTCTTTTAAAGCTGCAGTTCATTAGAAATTGGCTTTTTCTCATTTAGAAAACCTGGCAACCCTGGCTCGGCCTCGGCCTTGTCAACAACATTCCAATAACAAGAGCCCTTTTGCACTTAGGTACGTGTGGATGCGAACGTGAATCCAAACATCCATTTCATCTGTTAATATCTTTATCATCCGTCAGTTTGTTGTCTTTGCAATTGTGAATATTGATTGCTATTTAATTGTTTGTTATATTAAATTAATTTAATTTTCTCATTTTATCGGTTTTATTTAATTTTCAGACCGAGCAAGATGGGGCGCCGTCCTGCTCGTTGGTGAGTATTTTCCCGGTCCGTTCTTTAAGTTTAAATTTACATTTATGAAGTTAAATATGTTGAATTTATGTAATTATGTTAGTTATAATCTAAATGTTATGAGTGATATTTAAAATTAATTGTAACATCTGGTTATTTAGTGTGTTAGGGCTTAAGGTAGGTCATATCTTAAGTCATGTGACAGCTTTAGGTGTATTTATGCGTTTATTTTCTACTAGTGACGATAAATTTGAAATTATTAAGTTAAATATGTTGAATTTATGTAATTTTGTTAGTTATAATCTAAATGTTATGAGTGATATTTAAAATTAATTGCAACTACTGGTTATTTAGTGTTTTAGGGCTTAAGGTAGGTCATATCGTAACTTGAAGTCATGTGACAGCTTTTAAATTTATGAAGTTAAAAATTTTAAATTTATGTAATTTTGTTAGATATAATCGAAGTGTTATGTGTGATATTTGAAATTAATTATAACTTCTGGTTATTTAGTGTTTTAGGGCTTAAATGTAGGTCATATCGTAACTTAAGTCATGTGACAGCTTTAGTGTATCTATGCATGCTATTTTGTACCAGAGGGAATAAATAGTTGAAAAAGGAACCTAATTGTGTTAGTTATGTTCTGGTTATTTCATTTATAAGTGAATAATTAACGATTATAGACGATATGCAATTTGTTTCGGTGCGGTAGTATAACTCCAGCCTTGGTGTTTCTACCGATTTTACGCTATGGTAGAATTTCTTATATACGGTGAAATATAGTGAAAACCTTGTTTTTAAGAATAATTATTAATTTAGCCCTGAACAATTTCCCAAATGAGCCAAATTTGTTTTACCATGCGTTACGAGTAAAGTCGCCGACTCACCGTTGATAGTCAGAAGTTGGGTGTATTTTCTATTCCGTCAGATAAATATCGATACTCTGCAATTTTAGTCCACATTGGACTGCTGGATGATTTGGAGCTTTTGAGCCTTAAAATTAAGTATAAAGTGGTTAACGCAGGTAGTTGAGTCAAAGTTTTGTCCTAAATGTTCTAGTGCTCAAAGTAGCCAGTGCCCAGTCGATGGTGTTGAAATGCAAGCTGTGGCCTAGAACAAGTGGTCAGGGCAACGGTATTTGAATATGAAAATGGTTTTCTTATAGAAAAACTTTCATAGGGGTCTTTGTATATCAGCGGCCAGTTCGTCCCATGACGATTAAAAAGGAACATCAACTGACCTAAACTTTTCCCCCTAACCTAAACTACAAGTCGTGTCCTTACCTACTTCCCTAATGCCCTCATGCTACTCCCCTTACACTGCCTTATTCTGTTAGCTGTAATCGTACATGCACCTTTTTTATGGAAATGACCTTAATATTTGTCTATTAGTGCAGCCTTTGTATATCGACGTCCAGTTCCTCCCGTGTGGATTGAAAATTAGGAGCCTTTGTATGTCAGCGGCCAGTTTCTCATGCGTTCATTATAAGTGGACATCAACTAACCAAAACTCCCCCTCCCCTCAACCTACAAGCCGTGTCCTTTCCTACTTACCTAACTTGCGCTGTGACCTCCCTCACTGCCGTATTCTAAGGTAGACATAATACATACAAGTGGCCGCTATCATACTTACATCCCCACCTAATCTGTTAATGCACAATAGCCAGTGCTCAGTGGATAATGTTGAAATGTAAGCCACAGCTGAGAGCAAATTGTTAGGGCAACATTTTCTAATTTAAAATATGGTTCCCAGTGAAAAACTTCGGTTTTTGTTGACAATTACCTAAATATTTATCTCGGATAGTGGAGCCTTTAGTACATCAGCGGCCAGTTCATCCCAGGTGGATTAAAAATGGACAAACTAACCTAAACTTCCCCCTAACCTATAAAGTGTGTCTTCTACTTACTTAACTAGTGTGGTTAACGACCCCCCTTACACTGCCGTATTCTAAGTTGGCCGTGATCATACATACACCCCCAAATAGTTACTCAGATAATAGCTTCTAACGATAAAAGATTGGTAATTTATACATTAGTGCTCATTTAGACGATAGATGCTTAGTTTTGTTCGTAACCATGTGGTGGTGTTTTATGTATGACGGCCATGCCCCATCACCATTTCCAACACTTAGTGAGAATACTGCATTATAATGGGGATTGCCGGATGCCTTCGTCCCCGTTAAACTAGTTAAGGACGGCATGTGCTTTAGGTTAGGTTAAATTTGTAGGGTTAATTTAAGTGCAGTTCTATGCATACAGGATGATACCCTGTCCGTCGTTATACAAAGGCTACTGAAATCTTTCAACGTTACAGTATTACTCTTAAATGCATAGGTCAAGTAATAATCATGTGTTGTTTTGTATGTATGTTGATGGCTCAGGAGTATAACTACCTTATTTTCAACCTTAATGTAATTACAATTTCATCTCTCGGGGTACATTCTTGTTAAATATAGGGCATAGGCACAGAAACGTTTCAAGGAGTAAGGAAACGATATGTCTTGGTAGTTAATGTTGCCAGGCCTAAGTTAATAAGGTCAAAAGATGATTATTTGGTAGATATTTACCCGTGCACCTTTACTCATAAAGCGAAACCACATTTCTTGAAGGACTTCTGTGAGATGGGAACCGCACGTTCCCTGAATAAAGTCGTAGGGTGCCAAGGCTTTATTTTTATTGGCTGTTGGACTGCGAAACCATTTCCCCTAAGCAAATTTACTTGTACATTGGTACGGTGAATCATCATTTAATCACAAACTTTTTTTTGTTTCGTTTTCTGTGGCTCGATTTTCTCTCATTTTATCATTAATTCACCACTGCTCTTTTCTGGCTGGCAGTACAAGGATGCACTGCGTACATCCAGCCTTTGTCGAGCATTATTATGTAATTTTAATTATATGAGCGATCCGGCTTCCTTGTCGAGTAATTATACGGTATATTATATGAATCAAATAAAGCTGTATTTATGTTATGATTTGAACATCGCCAAAAGAATGTGGGCTTCCTATTTTGTTGATCCTCCATCGTAAATGTACTGCATTTCATCAGCAGTACACTTTGATAAGTAAAACCCTTAACTTAATTTTTGGTTTCATGATACTAATCGGATAAAATGTATAAGAGGTTGCTCTCGGAGTATAACTTTGTGTCAGCTGCTAAGATGACCACCGGCGCGACGTTGCTTGATGCTGCTTTTACCCTGGTTGAAATAGGGAATTTTTAAATTGTGATAAGGTAAAAAAAAAAAATGGCCAGAAATTCCCCTTTTCAAGCTTTCTCAACGCACCTGCCTCTTGACCCCTGATTAATTGGTCAAAATGCCGTCAACATGCTACAGTTATAGTATCCATGGGAACGAGAAAGGACATAGCGGGGTAAAGTGCTTGTCTTTATAAATAAAGCAAATTTTATTTAATAAAATTTTATGCTTGTCTTATTTAAATATTCTGAACAGCTTTTTTTTTTATACCAAAGATTGCAGTAGGGTTGAAAATAAGATCTTTTCCAGTTGATTATGTTGTATTTCTATAATAGGAATTTTAGACTAAGGTATAGCACCTTAACCCTTTTACACCCAATATGGTTTGGAAGTTACCAACCTTTAACCCCCAGGCATTTTTTTTTTCAAGCCCATTTTGCAATATATTTTTTAAATTGCTAACGGCCTTAATTTTCATCACAGAGAGGTCAGGTTGGTCTCATTATTTTGGAGAATGCCTGAAGTTTCTCATAGTTATCAAAAATATGCAAAAAAATGTAAATACTGTAGCAGTTTTTTGCAAGCATGTAACGGTACGTCCATGGGGTTAAAGGGATGAGTTTTGTGAAACGTACCAGTACGTCCAATGTGGGTAAAAGGGTTATGGATATATTGTATGTAATAAGTCAAGACGTGTTTTATATTCTTAAATTCTCTTTCAGTTACCGCTATTGCAAAAACAAACCGTACCCCAAGTCACGGTTCTGTCGTGGTGTACCAGATCCCAAGATCCGTATCTTTGATTTAGGAAGAAAGAAGGCTGATGTAAGGGAATTTCCCCTCTGCGTCCATTTAGTATCGGACGAATATGAACAGCTCTCATCCGAAGCCCTTGAGGCTGGCCGCATCTGTGCCAACAAGGTGAGTGTCTAGAATTTGGTTTAGTTTTTTGTTTAAAATGTATAATTAAATTGACATGAATTACTTTATAATTTGTTTAAAAATCCGGAGCCTTTGTAGTTTATGGGGACAGGCCTTTGACCGGCCGAAAATCGAGTAAAAAAAGTCCGAAATCGGCTCGTTTTCATAGGAATGATCACAATGAAGTATTAATTTCACTAGTTTTGTAAAAACTAAGCAGGAGTTACCCGTGACTTGCGTTCGGACCGTGCTTAGCTTAGAAAATATTGCCGTGGTAAAAGTAAATAATGATGATATTCAAAATGATAAAATAACATCATATTATGGTATGTTGGATCATTGTAAAGAACATCTTCCCCACAATGAAAAACTATTTGGCTAGTAATAAGAAAGATATCGCCCTGTCCCCAAAAACTACAGACACCCCAAAAATCCCCCCCACAGTTTAGCCAGAATGTCAGATTATTCTGTTTGATCTTCACCAAAATGTGGGTATAGCATCGTACAACAAATTCATACACGTTGCCGACTCTGGGTTTGTAATGAGTAAATTGTTGTCACACTAATGTACTGTAGTCTAAATGCCCTACCATCCTTGGGATATAGGCGATGATAATATTCAAGTTCCCATAGTGTCAAACTGGGTACTAGCCACCACCATTTGTGGTAAACGTTTTCTCCATGTCAAATAATCTTCTAATTACTTCAATTGGATTAATAACTATGCGTTTAAGGTTTTGAATCTAGTGTGGTGGCTTTTTGGAAAGAACACTTAAAAGTAATTGTTGGTGATATTGGTCTCATTTTTCAACAGCGAAGACCAAACACAAAATTTATTGGTCAATGCATAATTAAGATTAACATGTTAGTGTTATAGATAATTTCATTAATTATAGTTTGAATAGTACTGTGTGGGACAAATCATTTGTTCCTCCAAACATTTGAACTTTGTCTTACATAAATTGGAAGTATTTGGAACAAAACATTTGCCCCTCCAAACATTTGAACTTTGTCTTACATAAATTGGAAGTATTTGGAACAAAACATTTGCTCCTCCAAACATTTGAACTTTGTCTTACATAAATTGGAAGTATTTGGAACAAAACATTTGTTCCTTCAAGCATTTGAACTGTCTTACATAATTTGGAATTATTTGAGATTATTTAACTATCTTTTAATTAGGTTATGAATACTATCATTTAGCCCCTATAATCAAATCTATGAATGGTAGAAATCTATTCTGTAAAAGTTAGGATGAAGTATTGAATACATGTATGCCCTAAATTATAATATATTGAAGGCTTCTTAAGTTCCCTTCTCACAGCATTAAGTTCTCTCGTAGTAATGAGTCTTCTCATGTAAAATGGGGATATGGTTTGCTGTTATTAGAATTACTGTACAGCCAAATAGTTAGTTGCCTCAACCGATGAAGTTGGAAAGAGGTTATGTTTAGGGGTTAATTGTTATGTTGAGTCTTGGGAGGTCGAAGGTCAAGGTCGAGCAAAAGGGCGACCTGAAAATACTATGGTCTAAATTGATTCTGGGAAAGGCAAGCTGGTCTAAATAAATAAGTTGCCATGCGGAGATCTGCACACTAAGAGTGCTTTTCTAGTTCTCATATATTTTAATTTTTTTTTACATGTCTCTTCCACACCTTTACTAAATTTTTATTATTCGTCTAAAGTTAAATTTTTTATTATTCGTCTAAAGGTAAATTGTTTATTATTCGTCTAAAGTTAAATTTTTTATTATTCATCTAAAGTTAAATTTTTTATTATTCGTCTAAAGTTAAATTTTTTATCATTCGTCTAAAGTTAAATTTTTTATCATTCGTCTAAAGTTAAATTTTTTATTCGTCTAAAGTTAAATTTTTTATTATTCGTCTAAAGTGAAATTTTTTATTATTCGTCTAAAGTTAAATTGAAACTGCTGGAGTAATGGAGGTTTAGAAACTGATATAATGACTCCTAGAATCAACATCCGATTAGAACATTTATTACCTTTGGTTTAAGTTAGGTACTGAGCAGTAAGGGAAAACATTTTGTGAAATATTTGAACAATCGCCAACCCACTTTTTAAGCCGGTAGAGCAAATGTCTTTGTTTGCATCTATGGTCTAGTGGTGGGGATAGTAATGAAAGATTTGTGTAATGCTTTTTATTCCATTGGAAAGCATAAGAAATCCTTTGTACACTTCCTTTAGCTTATGTAGTAAAATTGAATTGGGGAAGATTGAGAGATCTGTTAGCAATTAAATAAATTGCAGACTGAAAAATTACCCTTTTTATGCAAGGGTTTAGACATTTAATGGAGATATGACTTGTTGAGAGAAGTAATTATGAAAATTTCTAATTATGTCGGTTTTTGAATCTGGTGAGGTTAATAACCCTTTTACCCCCAGGCTATTTGGAAATTTCCAACCCTTAACCCCCAAGGGGTTATTTTTTTCCCAGCACATTTTGCAGTATATTTTTTTTAAATTGCTCTAACAGCCTTAATTTTTGTCATAGAGAGGTCAGGTTGGTCTCATTCTCTTGGAAAATGCCTGAATTTTCTCAAAAAATTATCAAAAATCTGAAAAAAAATGTAAATAGCATTTTTTTGCAAGGACGTACCGGTACGTCCAAGGGGGTGAAGGGATGGCTTTTGTGAAACGTACCAGTACGTCCTTTTTGGGGGTAAAAGGGTTAATACAACATTCTCATAATTTTTCTTATATTTAGAAGCTACCAAGGAATTGTTTGTATAAGAATTAAGCCTAATATAGCGTGTACTATAGGCATTACTTGGCGTCTGCAGCATTCCGGCGACCCTTAGCCCCAACCTGCTTCATATCCAATCGTTGGGGCTGTAATCACCAGACGTTTTTCTTTGGAAAGTGTCTCAAATTAAACTTTTAACTGGATTTGTTCATATTGCATCTAGTGCTTACTGTCTTGTATCACTAATTCACACTTGAAAGCATTACTCACCTTAGTTGTGAAAGAGTCAAAAGTATTTGATCTAATTGGTTAAAAAGACAAAACATATTACCTCTAGTACTGTCTCATCACTAATTTAAACAGAAAATGTTACTCTTTTGGTGTGAACGAGTCAAAAGTATTTGATTTAAATGATTATAAAAAGTATTTGATTTTATTGATTATAAAAATTATTTGATCTAATTAATTTAAAAAAAAAAGAAAACGGTAATGCCTCTAGTACTGTCTCGTATCAATACAGTATTCCCATAGAAAACATTACACACTTTTGATGTGAACGACTCAAAATTATTTTATCTACATGATTAGAAAAACAAAATGAAATTACATAGGAAGAAAAAAGTCTGAAATGGCTAAGAATCTTTGAACGTGATTATTTGGGAAACTTTCAACCCACTTTTTAAGCCGGTGGAACAAATGAATTTGTTTGTCTCTATGGTCTAGTGGTGGGGATAGTAATGTAAGATTTGTGTAATGCTTTTTATTCCATTGAAAAGCATAAGAAATCCTTTGTACACTCGGCTGAAATTTTTATGTAGCATAGTTGATGGATTGTGTCGTCATTGATATGGAATTTTGTGAGACTACAAAGTTTCTTTGCAAAATGGATGTCTTGAGGGATTTGCATGTAATTAACCCTTTTACCCCCAAAGGACGTACTGGTACGTTTCATAAAAGCCATCCCTTTACCCTCATGGACGTACCGGTACGTCCTTGCAAAAAAAATGCTATAAACATTTTTTTTTTTCATTTTTGATAATTTTTTGAGAAAATTCAGGCATTTTCCAAGAGAATGAGACCAACCTGACCTCTCTATGACAAAAATTAAGGCTGTTAGAGCAATTTAAAAAAAAAATATATACAGCAAAATGTGCTGGGGAAAAAAATTAACCCCTGGGGGTTAAGGGTTGGAAATTTCCAAATAGCCAGGGGGTAATAGAGTTAACATATTTCAGATGTTAGTTGGCAAAAGTTTCAAGAAAATAGTTTGAAGGATAAAAACTTTTTTTGCAAGTTAACTCCTTGAGTAGAAAGTTTGGTATTTTTTCCAAAAAGGGAAAGTGAATTAATACTGTATGCGTATTGTATTAACAGTTCAGTCTTGTAAAAACTATTGTTGATATATGATGGGCAATAGTTTTATGCTCGTGATTAATAACTAAGTCTTAGTTAACCTTTTTACCCCCAAAGGACGAACTGCTATGTTTCACAAAAGCCATCCCTTTACCCCCATGGACGTACCGGTACGTCCTTGCAAAAAAAATGCTATAACATTTTTTTTTTCATTTTTGATAATTTTTTGAGAAAATTCAGGCATTTTCCAAGAGAATGAGACCAACCTGACCTCTCTATGACAAAAATTAAGGCTTTTAGAGCAATTTAAAAAAAATATACTGCAAAATGTGCTGGGAAAAACTAACCCCTGGGGGTTAAGGGTTGGAAATTTCCAAATAGCCTGGGGGTAAAAGGGTTATCTCCTTGAGTAGAAAGTTTGGTATTTTTTCCAAAAAGGGAAAGTAAATCGATACTGTATGTGTATTGTAATAACAGTTCAGTCTTGTAAAAACTATTATTGATATATGATGGGCAATAATTTTATGCTCTTGATTAATAACTAAATCTTAGTTAACCTATTAGCTTCCTTGTGGGGGGAATAAATTTTGCAAATTCACGCTATGAAGCGTACCCATATTACAGTAGATGTGTAAGATATTAACCCTTTTACCCCCAGGCTATTTGGAAATTTCCAACCCTTAACCCCCAAGGGTTATTTTTTATTCAAGCACATTTTGCAGTATATTTTTTTTAAATTGCTCTAACAGCCTTAATTTTTGTCATAGAGAGGTCAGGTTGGTCTCATTCTCTTGGAAAATGCCTGAATTTTCTCAAAAAATTATTTTAAAAAAAAATTAAAAAAAAATTGTACATAGCATTTTTTTGCAGGGACGTACCGGTAAGTCCATGCGGGTAAAGGGATGTGTTTTGTGAAACGTACCAGTACGTCCTTTGGGTGTAAAAGGGTTAATCTCCATCTGTTCTACTTGGTAGAGAAACAAGTTGAAAGAATACATAGGAAGAGAAGTCTAGAATTGCAGAAAGTTGAAAGCATCTTTATCGGAAATGCACAACCCACTTTTTAAGCCGGTGGAACAAATGATCTTGTTTGTCTCTATGGTCTAGTGGTGGGGATAGTAATGTAAGATTTGTGTAATGCTTTTTATTCCGTTGAAAAGCATAAGAAATCCTTTGTACACTCCTTTAGCTTGAATTTTTTGTAGCCTAATTTATGAATTGTCGTCCTCGATATGAAATTTAGCGAGACTACGAAGTTGCATTGCAAAATGGTGTCCCAAGGGATTAGCAAAAGTTTTAAGAAAATGGTTCTAGAATATCAAAATTCAGATGGCAAAAGTTTTAAGAAAATAGTTCTAGTATAGTATTAAGGACAAAAATTTTTTTTTGCAACAAAATTCAGATGTTGGAAAAAAGTTTTAAGAAAATAGTTTTAGAATTCTATTAATGACATATACTTTTTTTGCAACAAAATTCAGATGGCAAAAATTTTAAGAAAATAGTTTTAGAATAATATTGAGGATAAAAACAATTTTTTTGCCACAAAATTCAGATGTTGGCAAAAGTTTTAAGAAAATATTTCTAGAATAGTATTAAGGACAAAATTTTTTTTTGCAACAAAATTCAGATGTTGGCAAAAGTTTTAAGGAAATAGTTCTAGTATAGTATTAAGGACAAAAACTTTTTTTTGCAACAAAATTCAGATGTTGGCAAAAGTTTTAAGGAAATATAGTTCTATAATAGTATTAAGGCCAAAACTTTTTTTTTGCAAGTTAACCTCATTAAGTAGAAAGTTTGGTATTCCAAAAAGGGAAGTAAACCAGTACTGTATAAGTGTATTGTCATAACAGTACGGTCGTACACAAATTATTATTCATTTAAAAGGCAGTAATTTTATGCCCTTGATTAATAACTAAATCTTAGTTAACCTATTTATTCTTGTGGGTGGAATAAATTGTAGTGATTTAGTGCTTTTTAGTGTTGCTAATTCACACTAAAACATTACCCATATTACAGATGTGTAAGCTATTATCACTTATCTGTTCTACCTGGTGAAGAAACAAGATAAAAGAATAACTATAGTCCATTTCTTTTAGCGATGCATATTTGCACCGACTCGCAGCGGTGCCCTTTTAGCTCGGAAAAGTTTCCTGATCGCTGATTGGTTGGACAAGATAATTCTAACCAATCAGCGACCAGGAAACTTTTCCGAGCTAAAAGGGCACCGTTACGAGTCTGTGCAAATATGACTCGCTAAAAGAAATGGACTATAGAAAGAGAAGTCTAGAATAGAAAAAAAGTTGAAAGCATCTTTATTTGGAAATGCACAACCCACTTTTTAAGCCGGTGGAACAAATGAATTTGTTTGTCTCTATGGTCTAGTGGTGGGGATATTAATGTAAGATTTGTGTAATGCTTTTTATTCCATTGAAAAGCATAAGAAATCCTTTGTACACTTTCAGCCTAGAAGCTAACATAGATGTTTCACGACTTATCTGCATGTTTGTAACGACTATTTCTTACCTTTCAGTACTTGGTAAAGAACTGCGGTAAAGATCAGTTCCACATCCGTGTCCGGCTTCATCCTTTCCATGTCATCCGTATCAATAAAATGTTGTCGTGTGCTGGTGCTGATAGGTAAGTTATTGTTGTAAATGGTTGTTAATTTTCAGCGTTTATTATTACAAGCTAAGCTATAACACTAGTTTGAGAAGCAAGATGCTATAAGCCCAAAGGCCCCATCAGGGAAAAATAGGGAATTTGAAATACCTTTGTAATACCTTTTCTATGTAAACTTCTAAACATTTTGAAGAGGATATTATATTGTATCTGCAGCATAAGCTGAAATCAGGGTTTACTTTTATTGAGTTACTTGTGAAGGGAAAGTAATAATTTTTATACTGCTATATGCTTTTGGGTCAAAGTGGGGTTACTTCATTGGTAATAAACACCAATGTCAATTTTTTTATATAGAATTGGGAGTACATGAGGAATTCTTAATTTTGAACCACTTTTTCTTTCTTCGAAGTCTGTTTAAATCTGTTGTGTTCTTCAAGTTGTTAAAGGAACTAAATAGTTATCATTGTTGAACAAACCCTTGTGTATGTGGGTGATCTTATTTTGAACTGATTTATGAAACTATATTGAAAGCAAATCTGTTGTTGAAGATTTTCTCCCTAGTTATATTGAGATAGTTATTCATGAACATTCTATTTTACAGATTGCAGACTGGAATGCGAGGTGCCTTCGGTAAACCCCAGGGCACAGTAGCACGTGTCAGAATTGGTCAGCCCATCATGTCTGTAAGGACCCACGACCGTCATAAGGCCCCAGTAGTCGAGGCGCTCAGACGAGCCAAGTTCAAGTACCCCGGTCGTCAAAAGGTCAGTACCAAGTTGGTCTGTACTGTATAATAAATATTAACGAATGTAATTGGTCAAGTATATTTTTTGTATCTTGTAGATTGGTTGAAATGGAATTTTCCTTTTTAGATTTACATCTCAAGGAAATGGGGCTTCACTAAGTTCGACCGCGAGGAATACGAAGAAATGATGGCCATTGGCCGTATCGTACCCGACGGTGTGAGCGTCCAGTACCGTCCCGAGCACGGCCCTCTTGATAAGTGGAAGAGAACCCAGTTGGAACTAGCTGGGCTTGCTTAAAGCATTTTTCCAATAAAGGGTGAAGCAAAAGATGAATTTTATCTCATGTCCCATAGTTTAAGTATTTAGCATTAATTACAGAATACTAGAGTGCAAACTTTTCTTTTGCAAAATATATTAAGACAATTTTTTAATAAGGGAAGCCCCCTTGCCTTGGCCATCAGTAAATTTGACATTTCGTATCCGTTTTTATTTCTGGATTATGTAAGTCGTGATTAAGGCAGTGTAGATATCTGTAGACTCGGGCGATTATGGCTGCCAAATATGTTTGCACATAAAACCAGAACCAAGACACGTTTCAATAAGGAGATCTCCCTTGCCTTGGCCATCGGCAAATTTGATATCGTTTTTATTTCTGGAGTATGTAGGTCAGGATTAAGGAAGTGTAGATTTATGTAGACTTGTGGGTGAGTATGGTTGCCAAATATATTTGCATATAAAGCTAGAAATGAATTCTGTTGTAGAATGTTTGAAATGAAACTGTTGGTGCATTTAGAAATGTTCTGTTTGAACATGTGTTGATAACAAAATAGCAGTGTGCGAAGGGAGGAATGGCATCTGCTATAATGCCAGTAACGCCACAAATGTCATTTGTTCCGTAACTTCTCTTGGGAATTGGTGTTTAAAAGGGCAGAGTAATAATTACTCCTTGATGTATTATTTACTATTTGTTCCTATGCAAAGTACAAACCATTTAAAAGGTTATGACCAGAATTGAGGAAATCTAGGGATGCTAGTAACATTGGTTTTGACAGCATCACAGTTAAAATACAACCCATTTAAGTTTGTGAACAGAATTAGGAAAATCTAGGTATTCTGGGAACACTGTATGGTTTTGCCAGCATCCCAATCATAACTAGAATACAAACTAATAGTTTTTCTTGAATTAAGATAATTTAGGAATCCTGGGAACATTATATGGTTGCTAACATCCCAGTCACTACTGGTCAGAAACACTCCCATCACTTAACTCCTGATCGTTGTTTCAGTCAGATGCCGCTTTGAACGTTGTCCTTTTACCTTACTCTGCATTTGGAGTGTTTTTAGAGTAAATATGAGAACATGCCCCATGTAGGAAGTCCCTATGGCCCCTTCATCAGGTAACTAGAAGTAGATCCCCAATCCTCTTGAGTCCTGGTTGTGATACTGACTGATGCTCACTTACCTTTACTTGTAAATATTGTATGGATTGGGAGAAGTATAGTTGTCGGAAGGTCTTGAGGGATTGCTTCCCATCTGCGTAGGTATTGGGAGAAATATGGTCGTCGGAAGAAGGCTAAGAGCGATTGCTTCCTTATTTCTTTCGGTGTCAATGACCCTTTAGATGTCAGGATGCCAGAAAACTTCAAATCAATCAATCGTTCACTTTTGCGTCTTCCTGTGCTGAAGGCACGAACTGTCCGTCCTTCTTGACTAACTTTTTTCGGATCCATCCTTATTTGACTTTTTAATTCTCTTGGTAATTCATGGTTATTAAGGTAGCAAAATTGGGCCTTGAGGAAAAAGTTAATCCTTGATGTATTGGTCCTTATTTTATGGGAATGCTGTGAGGTGGCTTGTTTGTTTTGCCAATGATAAGTGATATAGAGTCAATGTGTTAAACTAAATTAATGTAATTTATACCATGTCTTTGCTCTTTAACTGGTACTGCTGACAGAGAACAGGCTTCCAAGAAATTTTGTTTTAATATTTTAGAAAATTAATCAAATTAAAAAGGTAAGTTCTTTATTTTATATAATTCAAACAGGACAACTGGTCAAGCATGTTCTTTAAGGAATAAGGAAAATGTGCCCTGTAAAACCTAATCTTGAAAAACATCAACTAACAAAAAATAAGTAAGTTATGATTAATCAGGTAATCACGCAAGCTTGTGACATTTTGTCTACACCAATATGGAACCTCAGTTGTTCAGCTCCAAAATATCTGAGACATAATACATGGAGTGCTGCAACATCATTGGAGACTGAATCTTTATCCTTTTGTCATCTTGAGCAACATGGTTATTGTGGAGTGTTGGCTTTATAGTCAGAGAACAGTTCTAAATTATATACATGCACATCTGGATTTACTTTAACTGGGGGTTTGGGTCGGTAGAACCACCTCCAGTAAGGTGATGCACTTCATTGGACCATTCTTCACTTGTTTGCTTCCTTGAAGAATCAAGGAAAGCACTAGTCGACTTGAAATTTTTTGTAATTGCCCTAAACTTGGTACTGTATTAGTGTTGCTGTTATTTGTACCTCTAGTGCAGCAGATATTCCTTGTATGATTCTTTCACTACTCTTTGTGGACATACCAAGGTACTGTATATGATACTTGAGCACTTCAATCATCTTGCATTGCTGTAATGAACTTGTATAGCTTAGGAACAAATTTGCCAATTGTGGGTACACCAGGTATTAGCAATTCATTAACTGCCAAAGGATCAGTAAGGCAGCCAGAAGTCATTCCATTTGTCATAACACTGATTGTCTTTGTACATACATATACCAAGGCACTTCCCCCAATTTTGGGGTGTAGCCGACGTCAGCAAATGAAACAAAACAATAAAGGGGACCTCTACTCTCTACGTTCCTCCAGCCTAACAAGGGACTCAACCGATTTCAGCTGGTACTGCAAGGGTGCCACAGCCCAGCCTCCCACATTATCCACCACAGATGAAGCTTCATAATGCTGAATCCCCTACTGCTGCTACCTCCGCGGTCATCGGAGGCAGCAGCAGGGCCTGTATCCCGTCAAAAAGGCTTTTCTACCTCTGCAAATCAGACTTGGTTGTCCTTAAAATATTGTCCATAGGAGTAATTGAGAATGAGTCTGAAGATGATTCATATACTGTCTCAAGTTGATATGTACCGGGGCCTCGTATAGTACGAGAAATTGGTAAATGAAAATACTCTAATACTGAACCCTTCGACCTAATCCTAAGGGAAATCTGTACAGAAGATACCGTGTCTCCTTACCCTCTTTCAACATTGAGCTGTTGCTAAAATGAGTGAATTAATTTCAAATGCCTTTGTAAATTCAGTTTCATCTTTTTCACCGAAGTGGCAAAGATGTTTGAAGCAAGGCGAAACATGAGTGATCAAAGATTTTTTTTCACAGATTTTCTTCAACTATAGAAATTAAATGCACTGTACTGTACTTTATCAAGTACAGTACCATAATAACAGCTCTTATTGAAACTAATTTTCAAAATATCAAGAGATGTAACAATAGCACCGACTTTATTCCAACCAGGAACATGAACTACTGAAGGTTCTCCCTCCCTCCCCTTTGTTAAAGTTCCTCTTGTAGGTGGTCTTCAGGTGAAACAGTTCTTAATGTTCTTCGGTAAGGAGTCTTCCATAGCAGGCTGGATTTTGTGCAAGTTCTTCCTCTTAAACTTCACCGAACAAGGGCACTTCTCTTGCAGCGCTAATGGCCACAACAACACCTATCGGCAAACATTTTGTCATCTTTGGCATCACCGATATGCTGTAGATGGGGTCGAGAACCTTTCATCCACGAAGAATGATGGCGGAAGTCACATTATCCCACGCTTTTATTAGATTTTCTAATCCGTCTTCCTCAGAAATCTTAAAAAGTTGATGAACAGTCAAGTCGGCAGAATTTGACAAATAAAATAATGGTGGAAAGTCATTCTGGATATTGAGATCGTTAATATCAGCATCCACATTTGCTAAAATTAACTGTAACCACCTCAATCTTGATGCTTGAGCGCAACAAATGTTGTTCTCCAGCTTTTCCTCAATTTCTGTACACTTTTTCCAATCCAATCTTCTTTGGCTTGGTTCATGCTTTTTCTTATCTTGTGGTTGATTTCTCTGTACTCTGTTGCTCCGGTGGGTGTGGTCTTGTTCTTTTTCAGTTCTCTTCTTTTGTCACATATCCATGATTTCATTTGTGACCCATCGCTGTGTTTTTCTGAGAACATTTCCAAGCGTTTCGTTTGCAGACTCTATCATGACTTTGTTGAATTGAGCTGTCAGCTTTTCTGCGCTGTGGTCTTCCTCAAGCATTAACAGTGGGGCAAACTTCCCTCCAACTGTTGCCTTAAAGGAATCTATGATGTTGGGGTCTCTCAACCTGTCCAGGTTGAATTTCATCCTGGTGTTCTTGGGCTTCTTGATTGTCTTCAGCCTGAGTTTGAAGTTCACAAACACCAGATCATGGTCGCTACCGACATCTGCACCAGGGAAAGTTCTTGTCATAGCTCTTTTGATCCCCGATCTGAACCGATTTTGTACAAGAATGTAGTCGATCTGGTTGTGGTGGATTCCATTAGGTGCATGCCATGTCCAGCGTCGTGATGCCTTGTGCTCACCGAGTGTATTTGCAAGCACCGCATTGTTGTAGCTGGGAGAGACTAGTAGTCGTAGCCCTCTCTCATTGGACACGTCATTGCACGAGGGGCCACAGAATTCCTTCCAGTTCTTCAGTGCGTCTTAGCCCACTTTTGCATTCCAATCTCCCTGGATGATAAGTATGTCCTTTTTGTCCAGTTTGTCGATGGTTTCCTGGAGTTGACTGTAGTATCGTCGTGGTCTGTTGTGCATAGGCCTGTACTATTGTGATGTTAAATGGTGCTGCTCTTAGGCGGATGGAAATGGCCCTGCTGGAAACTGGGCGGCAACCTAGTATAGTACAGAGTTCTTGATGTTCATCTTGACAAGAGAACCTACGCCATTGGTATGTTTGTCCATCTCTCCGCTGTAGTAAAGTACATGACCTTCCTCGGTAAGATGTTCCCCATGGTTCTTCCACCTAACCTCACAGAGTCCCACAACGTGCCAGGTGTATTTCGCCAGTTCGTGTGTTAGTTCCTGTAGTTTCCCTGTCTGGGCAAGGGTTCTCACATTCCATGTTGCTATTGCAACATTATCTCTTCCTCGGATCTTCGGAGGGGATGTTGCACCAATAGTACACTTGTCACGTCCGCCCTGGTGTGCAATGGATGGCGCTGTCCTTGTTGACCCGGGCGACGACCGAGTCGGTATGGTGTCCTTTTTTGTTGTGTCCATCATGCAGTGTGTCTTGGGCTGATGAAGCCTGGCAGCGCCCATCCCTCTCCAGGCCGGGTCACAGCCGACTTCCTCCAGTACCCGGGGGCTCGCCTTGACCTCGAACACGTGGCCATTGTCATTCGTCTAGGAATTCTTCGCCCTGGCCGGTGTCTTTGGAACAAGGTCTTTCGCCCAGTGATGCCGTGTTAACACCACCCCCTCACGTGGTTTAGTCCGCCAGGAGAGACGGTGTACCAGGGTGTGGCGCTTGGAGTCAGCACTTGAGAGATTTAGGAGATGGATGAGGTCCAGTGATGCCACCCAGTCTCCCATTAGATGGTAAAGTGCAGCTGGTAAACATCAAAGGTACCACCACTATCCAGAGCCCCCTACACCAGAGATATAAGATGACTTTAAGGTCCGTAAGGTATTTGTGATGGGCTTTGTAGTTTCCTATTATGAAACTAGGAGCACTCTTCCTTCTTGCCTACCTTTATGACAGGCATGGAACACAGAGCACAATCTGGTATATATCCTGTATCTTTGGGTGATGACCGTCATCACAATAGGGCATTCTTCGTATAGAACAGGTGCTTATGACATCTGGGGTGTTGTGCTTGATGTACTGGTGCCTACTGCATTTTATATCTTTATGCAATAGATTACCATGATCCAACTCTTGTCTGCCATATGGTCACAGACTTTCTTTAGGGCCTTGGTTAAAAGGTTGACTTGGCCATCTAATAGTGTAAATCCCATTCGTTCCATGTAAAAGATGCAATCAGAGTCATACCTATACTCATCAAGGATTTCCCTTAGAGTTGGAAAGTTCTCTTCAATGACCTCATCGGTCGAGTAAGCTCCTCCCATAAGCTGAACTTTTATAATGTCCCTTTGGGTGAGAAAACATTGCAGTCAACTGTTAGGTGTAGAAAATGTTCCGGGCGTTTCATTGCTCTTACAGCATATTACATTATAAAAAAGCAAAGGTTAATCTTTTGATTGCTCTTACAGCATATTACATTATATAAAAAGCAAAGGTTGATCTTCTGATTGTTCCATTGCTCTTAGAGCATATTACATTATAAAAAAACAAAGTTTGATCTTTTGATTGTTCCATTGCTCTTAGAGCATATTACATTATAAAGAAAAAAAAAGTTTCATCATCTGATTGTTCCATTGCTCTTACAGCATATTACATTATAAAAAAACAAAAAGTTTCATCATTTGATTGTTCCATTGCTCTTACAGCCTATTACATTAGAAAAAAACAAAGTTTGATCTTTTGATTTTTATCTAGAGCAATACCTTCACTTGCTTTTCTGTTATGTAAATAACTAAATATCTTTCCATTTTTATTAAGACTTCACTTTTAGGTCTTTATGTTTTTAAAAACTTTTTTTTTTCAATATGTAGCATGCACAGTTGACTCTTGTAAACCCAGATGTACCCATTAGCATTATTACTTGGCCATTTAACCTTTTCCTTTATCACTTCACACTTTAGTTCACGTTAGAATTCCATTTTTCTCTATAATTGTCATTGACTACGCATCTAGCTCACAGGATTATATACTAATCTTCATACTATTTATGGAGAATGCATTTTTCCTTTATAATGATTAGGCTTCGTACTTCTTGAATACGACTTTGTATTCAAATTTATTTGGTTGTGGAGAGAGAGAGAGAAAGAGAGGGGGGGTCATACTATTCTGGATCCATACTACTGTATTTGAACTGATCTGGGTCCAGAGTGTATCTATATTTTATGCAGTGAAGTTTGCCAAACAAGTTTCAGTTTTTGTTGATAGAAGCAGCTTTTCTTTAGCTGCCATACCCTTTCCTCTTTTGGACAACTTGGCAAAGGTTTTATTTCTTGATTAGGTAAGAATCCCCAAAGTTTTTCTCGGTGTTGATTAATATTCAGTATATTCAACAGCATATTAATGAAGTTGAATTGCATATCATACCTTAAATGCATTCAAGTTATAGCAAACACTTTGGTGAGGCTTTCAGTGTTTGCATTATGTGAATTGATTAAATTTACAGTATATCTTGGATCAGTTTAAGTACTTGGAGTCTGTTGTTGCTAAAAATGATGGAGTGGAAGCAGATGTACGTCAGAAAGTGAATGAAGGATGCAAAGTATTGGGGGCCAGTTATAAGGGAGTAGTAAAAGATAGAGGGTTGGGCATGAATGTAAAGAGAGTTCTGTATGAGAATGTGATTGTACCAACTGTGATGTGTTGATCTGAGTTGTGGCGAATGAAAATGAGTGAGACAAATTGAATGTGTTTGTGATGAAATGTCTAAGGAGTATGGCTGGTGTGTCTCTAGTAGATAGGGTTAAGAACGAAGTAGTGGGGGTGAGAACGGGTATAAGAAATAAGTTAGCAGCTAGAGTGGATATGAATGTGTTGAGGTGGTTTGGCCATGATGAATGGGAAATGGCTGTCTGCTAAAGAAGGTAATGAATGCAAGAGTGATGGGAGACGTATAAGAGGAAGGCCAATGTTTTGGGTGGATGGATGGAGTGAAGAAAGCTCTGGGTGATAGGAGGATAGATGTGAGAGGCAAGAGAGCATGCTAGAAATAGGAATGAATGGCGAGCGATTGTCGCAGTTCCGGTAGGCCCTCTTGCTTCCTCCGGTGCCTTGGATGACAGTGGAGGTAGTAGCAGTAGGGGATTCAGCATTATGAAGCTTCATCTGTGGTGGATAATGTGGGAGGGTGGGCTGTGGCACCCTAGCAGTACCAGCCGAACTCTGTTGAGTCCCTTGTCAGGCTGGGAGGAACGTGGAGAGGAGAGGTCCCCTTTTTTTGTTTCATTTGTTTGATGTCGGCTACCCCCCAAAATAGGGGGAAATGCCATTGTATATGTATATTTATCTAATTATAGACTTCTAATTGAATTTACATTCTCTAGGTATGTTAGCTTAAAACAATGGTAAGTGAGTTATGAGGTTATTTTAGTTCAGAAATCATAATTGTGAGAAAATATTTACCCATGAAATGATATTTATCATTCTCAGGTGAGATTTGACTCCAAAACTGGTAAAAACAGAAAAAGCATGTAACGTTTAAAATTCATCCACTTTCAAAAGACATGAAAATATTACTGAATGGGAAAGGAAAAGCTGTCATTTAACTAGGTAAGTCTCCCTAACTCAATTTTAACAAGTAAAGGTGGTATCCTCATTTTCCTAATAGAAAGGACTGTAGCAAGAGATTAATTTAACTGTTCTAGTGTACTAAATATCTAATCGTATTCTAGAAGGTCTATACTATCCATCTTTAATACTGTTATTCTTACATTAAGTTTATGTTAGGACTGAAAACTGAGACCCTGCTTTACATAAGACCTGCTGTGAATGTGGAAATCATGAGATTCAAGTCATAAAAGTTGGTGGCAGGCATAACTTGAAGTGTTTGATCTGTTGGAATCCAGACATGATTCTATCTTCAGTTGTATTCTTACCATTAATGACAAGATGCAAGTTAATGATAAAAAGATGTCTTTTGTGGTTGTTGGCGATTCCAACACTTGCCACAGGGAGTGGTAAAATTCTGTTTCTCCTACTGAACGCCATGGTTTAAGAGCATTGGACTTTGCCTTTGAATCAGCCTGTGAGAAAATCATGAGTGAACATAGTCATTGATCTTGAAACTGGTTGGACTTGGTGTACAGTGTCCCCTGGTGTTATAACATGAAAGGTTGGTTTTCCAGTTGGGACTTCTGATCATGCTTGTTTTTTGTTTGTGATTAAGACAGAACAGTGTGTCCCTGATGTGTCATACTCATGTAAGGATGACATATTGAGTGATCTGTTGCATTTGAATTTGTCACAATTGTCTAAATTAACCTGGTGTTCTCTTGAATGAGAATTTGGTTAACATAATAGATAGGCATATCCCTTCTCATGTGTCACAATATCCTGTGAAAGACAGACCCTGGTTCAATGATGATTGTAGACTTGCCTATTTGGAGAAGCAGGAGGTTTATAACCTTGGAAGGGGAAGGATCACATTTGACTGGCAGTAACTATACTCTGCTAAGAGCTGTTGACGAGAGACTGTTCTTCAGCTGAAAAGTAATACAATTTTTACCATTAAAGAAATCCTCACTGGAACACAAGTGATAGGATACCCATAAATCTCCACTCTGGTGAAGATGTAATAGGTCCTCCTTTACTTGAAACTAGATGTGTGTGTTGATCACTGTTAAAGGAAGGCATCTCTTTTCAATGATGTGCTAGGCATTAAGCAGATTAATGAGAAACTACCTTCCTCATTCTGGTTTTTCAGAGGGTAAATCAACTAGTCCTGTAAAATTAAAGCACTTATTGGATCTTGGTGCATATGTAGCTCTAGCCCTTCTGATTACTGCCCTATTTCCATAACTTCCATATTATTCAACCTTTTGAGTGTTTTGGCCAGAAGTCTGAATAGGTTTGTTGAAAGTTATAAATTGTTCTTTATTTTGCACTTAAGCTTTTGCGAAGGACTTCTTACAATTGCACAGAAATCCCTTGATTATGGCCAGGAAGTTCGTATAGTTTTAGAGCCCTTGTTCTTATAATGCTTATCCAGTAATAATATGATATTTGGAGGAGTAATTGTGGATTGTGCTCAATGTTTTTTCATTTGCAACATTCGATTGAGAATAGCAAGAGAAACTGAGACAATGATAAAAGGTTACAATTGGTTGTAAGAGAAACTGAATTAGATCCTTGTTGGTAAAAAAGGAAACCTTGAATGTGTATCCATGTCAATAGGGAAACAAGACGAGGATACTTTTTAAAGGTTTAAAGGTTTTAAAGGTCGGTCATGAATGGTAGAGGCAAGGGACAGTGACATTGCCCTAGCAATCAGGACAATGCCCTAGAGACTAACCATATATTATATGATCAGTGCCCAAGCCTCCTCTCCACCCAAGCTAGGACCAGGGAGGGGCCAGGCAGTGGCTGCTGATGACTCAGCAGATAGACCTTTAGGCTCCCCCAAACCCCCCATCCTTAGCTCACAAGGATGGTAAGGTTGCAGACACTAATGGCACTAACGAGTCTGAGTGGGACTCGCACCCCCGACTGGCAAACACCAGGCAGAGACGTTACCAATCAGGCCACATCAACCCAAATATAATTCAGAATTAGGGGAACTATTAAGAGAAAATTTTTTATTATACATATATATATAAAATAATATATGTTCTGCCCACATCCATTTCTTTCTCTTGTTAGAATATACTCTACTTTAGTTTCCTCACGTATCCATGTTGCTCATTTTCTATCTCTTATTAATGCCATCATTATTCTTTCCATAGCCCTTTGAGTAGTAGCTAGCTTATATTCTAAGGCTTTAGTAAGGCTCTAAGTTTCTGATGCCTAAGTTGAAACTGGTAGGACCATTTCATGAAATACTTTCTTTTTTAGAAAGTGTCATTTTACTTTTCATATTTTCAATTTGTTTACCTAATGCGCTCTATTCCATGCATATTCTTTAAATATTGTTCTCATGTTCTGGGAAGTAAATATATTGATCAACAATCTCATGAGTTTAGTTCAAAACCCTTATTTGCTGTCACTGCATTTTCATTAGACATTATCTTAATTTTACTCATATTCATTTTCAGTCCCACATTTCTCTTTTTCTCTATTCAAATTTATCATGTTTTTTAATTCCTCCCTTGATTTGCTAGATGCAAATTAACTCCTACATTTTCCTAATCTAAATTCTTAAAAACTTCTAGACATGCTGTGAATAATTTAGGAGAGATGGGGTCTCCCTGTCTAACTCCTTTCTCAATCTGAATTTTCTCATTATCTTTAAGGCCGGGAGCACACTAGCGACTGGCGCCACAAAGCCACAGCATCGGTGGCGGGGATGTGGTCTCCCATGGGTTTCCATTGTTTTCAAAGCCACGCCACGCCTGTGGCGGGGATGAGCGACAGAGAGCCACAGTCGCTAGTTTGCGTGGCAAAACTTGAAAACAATGGAAACCTATAGGAGACCGCATCCCCGCCACAGGATGCTGTGGCTTTGTGGCGCCACAGAGTCGCTAGTGTGCTCCCGGCCTGAGCATTGCTCAATTACCTGAGTATAGATATCTTAGTGTTCTAAGATTCATTTATTCCTTGCTTTTGAAGGGCTTTCATTATTGCTATAGTTTTGACAGAATCAAAAGCTTTCTCATTATCAATAAATGCCTTACATGGTTTGTTACACTCTTGATTTATCCATTAGCTCTGTTAAATTCCATGGAAATGGTCAGAATACCCTCTTATAAAGGCTGCATGTTCTCTTGTTTGATGAAAGTCTATGTATTTTTATACAGCCCAATAGTGTATGGTCTTTATCAATATTTTATATGTTCCTGAAAGTAAAATGGTTGTTTATTTTTTTTTTTTTTTTTTTTTTTTTTTTTTTTTTTTTTTTTTGAGAATTAGTATAAGGTTTTCCAACCTGGATATATGAGCATTCTTGCAGACATTTTGTGTAAAGTTTAGTGACTTTTACTACTATGAAATCTCTTATTATTAAATCAATTGTTAGGTCACCTAGATTCACATCTTCCATAAGATTTAGTTATGAGGAAACGTGATTAAGATATACAACTGAATGCAATGTCTTATCAACTAGGCCTACACAATTTCCTGTCTTTAGATAAGATTTTTTATTTCTGTAAATGTATGTCTATTAACATTTGAGAGTTTACTAATACTATTGTGGGTACTAATTGATTTAGTTAATAAATTTTTTGATTGGCAAGCAATCGAATGATAAAATTCATTCATAAGACAATTTCTTCTAAAAGTTAAGAAACAAATTAATTATCACCATGTTCAGGAAGTAAATGGTTTAAAATATACTGCATTATCGGATTCTGTCAAGGTTAATTATGGATTATTATTGAAATGATCTTCCTAATCGGGTAGTTGAATCAGTAGAACTTCAAAAGTTCAAAGTTGGAGCAAATGTTTTTATGTTGACCAGGCTGACAGGAGTCTTGTTATAGTTTATACATGACATATCTGTTTTTGACGTTGTTAATAGTTTATATAGGACGTATCTGTTTAGATGCTGTTACTGTTCTTAGAATGATATATTGTTAATTTATTCTCATCATTTATTTATTTCCTTATTTCCTTTCCTCACTGGGCTATTTTTCCCTGTTGTAGTCCTTGGGCTTATAGCATCTTGTTTTTCCAATTAGGGTTGTAGCTTGGCTAGTAATAATAATAATAATAAAAAGGTTTGAGGTTGAACTTGGTGTTTGAGTGCTTCCCGACACAACTTTTGATTATAGTTTTCTTTATCGGTAAAGGCAGTGTAGTCCTACCCTCTCAAACACGTGTTCCGTAAGTGTTTGAAATGCTGTCAAACTAAGTTTTAATTGGTCATTGATTATTTGGTTTGAAAACTATAGATTTTGCTATTTATAACAGTGCGCAGCTCAGTTACGAGTCGAAATGAGTATGATTGAAAATCATCTAAGGAATTATTCGTGATTGGAAGTCATATTTCAGGGTAAACTTCCTTGAAAAGGATTGTGGTTCGTTTTGTAGTAGATTTGAGAGATCAGGTCTCCTTTGGAAATGTAAATTTAGTTATAAGAAAAAAAGTAATGTCGCCTGCATCTTTAGGCCTATATCTGAAAGTAGGACGACTTTAAATAAGTATATGTCACATTAAGTTGAGTATTGCTCGTAAGTAGTAAAGTAATTTCAGACCAACTTAAATCAATCATTCACTGTCTCATATTAGCAAAATTACATTTATTCTTGCAATATTACATTTTCAGACTTCCGATATTTATTTTATTTTTTTCTATTACAATTTCAACCAATATCGGATGCTTATTCTTTACAATAATATCTTCATAAAATAATTGATACGAAAAACAAAATAAAATCTATCGGGAATGAATGATTACCAATATATTTAACGATGCATCCATCTTTTTTTCTCTCGAGTCCATGGACGTAGTTATTAAAGGTGCCACGCTAATGTTGCCTCCGTTGTGATTTTGTTTTTTCAGGCAATTGCATTGTGGGTAAAAATGCCCGATCGTCTTTTTTTTTTTAGCTCTGAATTATGGGTATTTTGGAAATGCTGAAACCTGATTGGTCAATTTGTTGTTTTTTTTTAGCTCTGAATTATGGGTATTTTGGAAATGCTGAAACCTGATTGGTCAGTTTGTTGTTTTTTTTTAGCTCTGAATTATGGGTATTTTGGAAATGCTGAAACCTGATTGGTCAATTTGTTGTTTTTTTTTAGCTCTGAATTATGGGTATTTTGGAAATGCTGAAACCTGATTGGTCAATTTGTTGTTTTTTTTTAGCTCCGAATTATGGGTATTTTGGAAATGCTGAAACCTGATTGGTCAGTTTGTTGTTTTTTTTTTTAGCTCTGAATTATGGGTGTTTTGGAAATGCTGAAACCTGATTGGTCAATTTGTTGTTTTTTTTTTTTAGCTCTGAATTATGGGTATTTTGGAAATGCTGAAACCTGATTGGTCAATTTGTTGTTTTTTTTTAGCTCTGAATTATGGGTATTTTGGAAATGCTGAAACCTGATTGGTCAATTTGTTGTTTTTTTTTAGCTCTGAATTATGGGTATTTTGGAAATGCTGAAACCTGATTGGTCAATTTGTTGGGTTTTTTTTAGCTCTGAATTATGGGTATTTTGGAAATGCTGAAACCTGATTGGTCAATTTGTTGGATTTTTTTAGCTCTGAATTATGGGTATTTTGGAAATGCTGAAACCTGATTGGTCTATTTGTTGGTTTTTTTTAGCTCTGAATTATGGGTATTTTGGAAATGCTGAAACCTGATTGGTCAATTTGTTGTTTCTTTTTTTAGCTCTGAATTATGGGTATTTTGGAAATGCTGAAACCTGATTGGTCAATTTGTTGGTTTTTTTTTAGCTCTGAATTATGGGTATTTTGGAAATGCTGAAACCTGATTGGTCAATTTGTTGGTTTTTTTTTTGCTCTGAATTATGGGTATTTTGGAAATGCTGAAACCTGATTGGTCAATTTGTTGGGTTTTTTTTAGCTCTGAATTATGGGTATTTTGGAAATGCTGAAACCTGATTGGTCAATTTGTTTTTTTTTTAGCTCTGAATTATGGGTATTTTGGAAATGCTGAAACCTGATTGGTCAATTTGTTGTTTTTTTTAGCTCTGAATTGTGGGTATTTTGGAAATGCTGAAACCTGATTGGTCAATTTGTTGGGTTTTTTTTAGCTCTGAATTATGGGTATTTTGGAAATGCTGAAACCTGATTGGTCAATTTGTTGTTTTTTTTTAGCTCCGAATTATGGGTATTTTGGAAATGCTGAAACCTGATTGGTCAATTTGTTGGGTTTTTTTTAGCTCTGAATTATGGGTATTTTGGAAATGCTGAAACCTGATTGGTCAATTTGTTTTTTTTTTAGCTCTGAATTATGGGTATTTTGGAAATACTGAAACCTGATTGGTCAATTTGTTGTTTTTTTAGCTCTGAATTATGGGTATTTTGGAAATGCTGAAACCTGATTGGTCAATTTGTTGTTTTTTTTAGCTCTGAATTATGGGTATTTTGGAAATGCTGAAACCTGATTGGTAAATTTTTTGGTTTTTTTAGCTCTGAATTATGGGTATTTTGGAAATGCTGAAACCTGATTGGTCAATTTGTTTTTTTTTAGCTCTGAATTATGGTTATTTTGGAAATGCTGAAACCTGATTGGTCAATTTGTTGTTTTTTTAGCTCTGAATTATGGGTATTTTGGAAATGCTGAAACCTGATTGGTCAATTTGTTGTTTTTTTTAGCTCTGAATTGTGGGTATTTTGGAAATGCTGAAACCTGATTGGTCAATTTGTTGTTTTTTTTTTAGCTCTGAATTATGGGTATTTTGGAAATGCTGAAACCTGATTGGTCAATTTGTTGTTTTTTTTTAGCTCTGAATTATGGGTATTTTGGAAATTCTGAAACCTGATTGGTCAATTTGTTGTTTTTTTTAGCTCTGAATTATGGGTATTTTGGAAATGCTGAAACCTGATTGGTCAATTTGTTGTTTTTTTTTAGCTGAATTATGGATATTTTGGAAATGCTGAAACCTGATTGGTCAATTTGTTGTTTTTTTAGCTCTGAATTATGGGTATTTTGGAAATGCTGAAACCTGATTGGTCAATTTGTTGTTTTTTTTTAGCTGAATTATGGGTATTTTGGAAATGCTGAAACCTGATTGGTCAGTTTGTTGTTTTTTTTAGCTCTGAATTGTGGGTATTTTGGAAATACTGAAACCTGATTGGTCAATTTGTTGTTTTTTTTAGCTCTGAATTATGGGTATTTTGGAAATGCTGAAACCTGATTGGTTAATTTGTTGTTGTTTTTTAGCTCTGAATTATGGGTATTTTGGAAATACTGAAACCTGATTGGTCAATTTGTTTCCTGATTCTTTCCTTTGTGTCAGATTTAACCGGCTTAGTTTAATGTAAGTACAGTAATATATTAGTGTTTATTCAAGTAGATAATATTGTTTGTTCATCCGAAAGTCATAAATAAGGACTGAATATACCGAAGACACCCCAAAGAAAACTTGTAGGCCTATCTAGCCGAAACATAAACAAGATATTGTAGAATTGCAAGTCAAGCTACGCAAGACCAACGGGAAATTGAACTAAGTTTCTATAGTTCTTTTGGCTGTCTTTAATCTCTAGTACTTATAATTTTTTACAGAAATAAAAATCAAATTCGTGTGGATAACATATATCCGAAATCCGGTGTCGTTGGAAGCAGTAATTTTATCTAAACATCATTTATCAAACAAAAACTATTCCTGCATCTCCATTTCTTTCACCATCTGTAAGGCAAAGATAGACTAAGGCCTATTGCCTTAAAACACGTTATATTGTTTACCTAACAACAATTATTTACCACAACGGTCTAACTGATAAACTGATAATTCAATGCTGTAATTTTTCTTTTTATGTTGATTTTTGATGTACTGTATGTAATTGCCAATATGTAACTTTGTTTGACGTCTTTGGGCGTAATAAATTTATTAAATAATACTGCAGATCTCAAAAAACAATTTTACTGTAAATGACGTCATAACCATTTGTGTCTTGGTGAAAAAAAAAAGGAAACAAGTAGGCTACGTCAGTTCTGGCACTTGTCTGGGTTCTTGGATTAACGTACAAACTAAGACACACACTCTCTCTCTCTCTCTCTCTCTCTCTCTCTCTCTCTCTCTCTCTCTCTCTCTCTCTCTCTCTCTCTAAATGCAGCTGTTTCTAATCCACTGCAGGACAAAGGCCCCAGACGTTTCAATCGTGTGGGATTTGTCCAGTTTTAATCACCATGATGACCAGTGCGAACTGGTGATTGTGGGAGATTTTCATCTGATCGCTCACAGCAAACCAACCTAGTATAGGTTGCACTGACTAGTACAGCTTTGCTGTTCATGGCGATACGGAAACCCTTTCACTGCGTTTAGGTATCCTCACTCAAATAAAACTCACTCTCTCTCTCTCTCTCTCTCTCTCTCTCTCTCTCTCTCTCTCTCTCGACTTTAGGCGTAATAAATTTATTAAATAAATAATCTCTCTCTCTCTCTCTCTCTCTCTCTCTCTCTCTCTCTCTCTCTCTCTCTCTCTCTCTCTCTCTCTAATATAATATCTTTTGTAACATAAGTTCTTAATCAGTGCGATTTGCTTAAATTTTTCATACAAAGTTATATTTTTTTCAACACCGTCACTCAAGCTATTAAACTGAAGCTAAAAGCATATCTCTCTCTCTCTCTCTCTCTCTCTCTCTCTCTCTCTCTCTCTCTCTCTCTCTCTCTCTCTCAACGCCCTAGGACAGTGTCCCCTTAAAAGTATAGACCGTAACGGATTGAACACTTTACTTTGTTGCTCGTTTGGTTATTTCGGAGTTTCATAGACTCACTTACCGAGTTTTGGTGTGTTAATTCTGTTAATTTGTTAATTTAGTATTAATATTTTTAGCTTTATGTACTTAAAGCCTTATTTAGAAAGGGTGTGACCATAATTTAGATTAGTTTTTTAAAGATTATCAATATCCTTTCAAGAATTTATGATAACATTGGCAGGGTGGAAAGATTAGACCGAGGTTGTGGTATAAATAAGTATTTTAGTGTTTATATATTTATTCTACTTTTTTTTTTTCGAAAATTTAGCAGTTATGAACTCAAAATCATCATCATCATCTCATACGCCTATTGACGCAAAGGGCCTCGGTTAGATTTCGCCAGTCGTCTCTATCCTGAGCTTTTAAATCAATACTTCTCCATTCATCATCTACTTCACGCTTCATAGTCCACAGCCATGTAAGCCTGGGTCTTCCAACTCTACTAGTGCCTTGTGGAACCCAGTTGAAAGTTTTGTGAACTAATCTCTCTTGGGGAGTGAGAAGAGCATGACTAAACCATCTCCATCTACCCCTCACCATTATCTCTTCCACATATGGCATTCGAGTAATCTCCCTTATAGTTTCATTTCTGATCCTGTCCTGCCATTTAACTCCCAATATTCTTCTGAGGGCTTTGTTCACATCTAAAGTTACTTTTTTCATATGGGAAGCCCTCTCTCTCTCTCTCTCTCTCTCTCTCTCTCTCTCTCTCTCTCTCTCTCTCTCTCTCGTAATGATTATAGATATAGATGAGCAAATGAGATTAATTTGCGCCAGAAAATAACTTTCTTTTGATTGTTAATATTTTTTTTTTTCGATTTATGGTAGAGATGGAATAGGGTGACTCGGCTACCCCTCCCCACCCCTTAGCTCACTAGTATGTTGAGGTTGCATACACTGCAAGAAACTATATCGAGCTTGAGTAGATCTCGAATCCCAGTTCAACAGATCACAAGTCCTTTCCATGGGGCTACTATATAATTATATTTACACAACACGGTTTTGCAGTAAGCATTTCCTTTAGATTTTCCCTTGATATAAATAACTTTATTAAAACGTTTATGAAACACCATATAGGGGTTTCTGTGACCTTATTTTAGTAGGTAGTAGGTTGGCCAGGGCACCAGCCATCCGTTGAGATACTACCGCTGGAGAGTTTGGCCAGACAGTACTGCATTGTATCCTTCTCTCTGGTTACGGTTCAATTTCCCTTTGCCTACGTAGACACCGAAAAATCTGACCTATTCTTTACAGATTCTCCTCTGTCCTCATACACCTGACAACACTGAGATTACCAAACAATTCTTCTTCACCCAAGGGGTTAACTACTACAATGTAATTGTTCAGTGACCACTTTCCTCTTGGTAAGTGTAGAAGAGATTCTTTAGCTATGGTAAGCAGCTCTTCTAGGGGAAGGACACTCCAAAATCAAACCATTGTTCTCTAGTCTTGGGTAGTGCCATAGCCTCTGTACCATGGTCTTCCACTGTCTTGGGTTAGAGTTCTCTTGCTTGAGGGTACACTCGGGCACACTATTCCATCTAGTTTCTCTTCCTCTTTCTAGTTTCTCTTCCTCTTGTTTTGTTAGTTTTTATCTATTATATAGAAAATATTTACTTTAATGTTATTACTCTTCTTAAAATACTTTATTTTTCCTTGTTTCCTTTCTTCACTGGGCTATTTTCCCTGTTGGGGCCCTTGGGCTTATAGCATCCTGCTTTTCCAACTAGGGTTGTAGCTTAGCATTTGATAATGATAATAATATTGGTTACGATTCAAACTCGTTAGTTTCATTAGTGTCTGCAACCTTACCATCCTTGTGAGCTAAGGATGGGGCGCTTAGGGGACCTTATAGGTCTACAGCTATTGCCTGGCCCTCCCTGGTCTTAGCTTTTATTATTATTATTATTATTACTATCCAAGCTACAACCCTAGTTGGCAAAGCAAGATGCTATAAGCCCAGAGGCTCCAATAGGGAAAAATAGCCCAGTGAGGAAAGGAAATAAGAAAATAAATAAATGAAGAGAAAAAATTATCAATAAATCGTTCTAAAAAAGTAACAACGTCAAAACAGATATGTCATAATATATATAAACTATTAACAACGTCAAAAACAAATATGTCACATATAAACTATAAACAGACTCATGTCAGCCGGGTCAACAAAAAAGCATTTGCTCCAACTTTGAACTTTTGAAGTTCTACTGATTCAACTACCCGATTATGAAGATCATTCCACGAATACAGTCAGTTTCTAGAGCATTTTCCTGCGGGCAATGTCACTGTCCCTTGCCTGCCATTCATGAGCAACCTTTAAACCATAATTCATCTAATAGAAGGTATTGAAGAACATGCAAATTGAATTAGTCGGTAATCAATTTGTGCTTGTTTGATATCAAAATTAATCACCAAACGTAATTAATAAACATGTAATGTGAGTTAATATCCTTTTAAAAGTCGTGCTTTTTTAATGGTTTTATAACCCACACAGTTAACTGCATATAACCTCCAGTTCTCAGTTGTTATTATAACCATTTACTTTTAATTGTTTGTGAAAATATAAATAACGTGAGGACTATGAAGCGTGAAGTATGAGATAAGGAATGGATAAGTATTGATTTAAAAGCTCAAGATAAGAGACAACTGGGGAAATCTAACCGAGGCCTTTTGCGTCAATAGGCATAGGAGATGATTATGATGATATATTTGATGAATACACAACATCATGTTCAATTAATAAATAAACTATTCTACCTCACATTTGGGATCGAACCCTAGTCTCTTCAAATGAAAATTATACATTTTTATTGTTTAGCTTTTTTGAAAAACGTTTTCATGAATAGATTCTGAAATTGATAAATTAGATATATTGTAAATCGAAATTGGGTTAAAGCAAATACAAATGATACATATTTAGATTAAAATTATGAAGAATATTGGAGAGAAAATAGATTAAAATGGAGAAAGAGGAATAACATCGATTATGATAATCAGAAATGCGATGTTTTTTATACACTATGTCAACATGGGAGGAATATATTAATTATAAGACCTTCAAATATATTTAGTTGACGAAGGCTAAAAACACCTAAGTATTGATAAGCTACTGAATGTTGAGGTATTTCTGATATTTGTTATATAATAAGTTATTGAAGATCTTGTTTATATATATATATATATATATATATATATATATATATATATATATAACATTATATATATATATATATATATATATATATATATATATATATATATATATTAATGATTTTTTTTTTACATTCCTATAGTTTATTTCTTATAGGCTCTACTTAAACCATTATTTGCAGTTTCTATTAAACAATTTGTAGATTCTTTTCCATAGTCAGGCATTTATAATGCTGTTCTTTTTCTTCTTCCCCACCGTTATCCTTAAATTAAGGGGTCGGTTGCCTTCTATCAAAGGCATCCTCTTCCACAAAACCTCTTCTCTCCATATCATCCTTCACCTTATCTCCCCATCTAATTCTCTATCTTCCTCTCGATCTTCTCCCCCTAATAGCTTCCTCCTAAGTGCTCCTCATTCCCTCCCCACCATCCATCCTTAACACATGACCGCACCATCTCAGTCGTGACACCCTTATCATCTGTGTAATGTTTACTACACCTGCCATTCTTATTATTTCATTACTTTCTTACTCTTGGTTGGTGTTTTATTTTGTCTATCAAAGTAGATGGTTGAATGGTACCCTAGTGAGGAAAACTGCAAGGGCAATCAGTAGAGCGCAGACCTCCGCCATGGCAGCTTATTTCCCGACCTTTTGCTCGACCTTGATCTTTGACCTTAATATGTATTAATTGGCGTGGATTTTCATACACTCAAATATGAACTAATTTGAAGTCTGTGATAACGATGTCCAAACTTATGGCTGATTAAGTGAAATGGACATTTTGCTTGACCATGACCTTGACCTTTGACCGTGACCTTCCAAGATTTAATCATTTCTAGTTTTTTACATAACAGCTAATCCCTGCATGTTTCATTATTCTACGATTAAAATTGTGGACAGGAAACTCTTCTGAAACAAACACACAAACACAAACAAGGCGAAAACATAACCTCCTTCCAGCTTCGTTGGCGGAGGTAATAAATTCTAGCATATTGTAGGCCTATTAATTAAATTCGCCCAGTTTTCTATGTCAAATATTACTTAATAAGAATCATGTAGCGTCAAATTACTATATATGTGGCGCGGTTTATCGTTTATATAATATTATCATTGAAATAAAAATTAAGTTTCCTGCAATTAGTCATTTCCAACTTTATTTCTTAAGTTTTATAGGTTTACAAATGGAAGATTTTTATGTTGCTATGTATAGCGATATTTAGAATATAAACATATTCTTATAATAATAAGTATATAAAGTATATTCTTATATCCAACGTTGGTGATTCTTATAATAATAAATATATTAAGTATATTCTTATATCCAACGTTGGTGTTTAACAAAGTAATCAATAAAATTGCATAGTATATAATTTGTCAGTAGAAGATGTATTAACGCACCAGTTAGACTGAGAAAGACAGTGATATAGAGGGGTACTCAGTAGAGTGCAGACCTCCGCCATGACAGCTTATTTCTCGACCTTTTGCTCAACCCTGACCTTGACTTTTGACTTTAACGTGTAATATTTGGCGTGGATAGTAGATAGATCAACCGGGCATATACGTCGGCATGGCTTTGTCAATATAGATACGGTTCTCTTCATTAAAAGGAAGCTTTTGGGATGACTTCATTGTTGTGAAAATTGGCCCGAAATCATCGCTCAGCTTTTCCTTCGACTCTAGCCGTACGAAAAAACTAATATCAACGAGACTTCTTGATAGAAATGCTTCAAAACAGCAAACAAAATGGAGAGAGAGAGAGAGGGAGAGAGAGAGAGAGAGAGAGAGAGGAGAGAGAGAGAGAGAGAGAGACAGAGAGAGAGAGAGAGAGAGAGAGAGAGAGAGAGAGAGAGAGAGAGAGAGATATGGGCATTTTCCCTCAAAACGACTCTAGCCGTACGAAAAAACTAATATCAACGAGACTTCTTGATAGAAATGCTTCAAAACAGCAAACAAAATGGAGAGAGAGA